>NW_027464775.1:235000-247500 GCF_043290135.1 Rhipicephalus microplus | reverse complement strand
CTTCCCGGTGGTGCCGCACCCGGGCTCGCCCCGGCAGACGCGTTTTTTTTTCTTTCGCCCCGGCAGACGTGGTTCCCCCCCCCCCCTTTTCGCTCGCCCCGGCTGACGAGGTTTTCGCGCCGCCCCGGCTGACGCAGTTTTCGCGCCGCCCCGGCTGACGCGGTTTCGTGCCGCCCCGGCTGACGCGGTTTTCGCGCCGCCCCGGCTGACGCGGTTTTTGCGTCGCCCCGGCTGACACGGTTCGGACTTTGCACTTTTCGGCTGTGCCTGGCTGGCGGCCCACTCACTCGATCGCCATGTCTGTTTGCCACAGTTTTCCCGGTGGTGCCGCACCCGGGCTCGCCCCGGCTGACGCAGTTTTCGCGCCGCCCCGGCTGACGCGGTTTCGTGCCGCCCCGGCAGACGCGGTTTTCGCGCCGCCCCGGCTGACGCGGTTTCGTGCCGCCCCGGCAGACGCAGTTCGGACTTAGCACTTTTCGGCTGTGCCTGGCTGGCGGCCCACTCACTCAATCGCCATGTCTGTTTGCCACAGTTTTCCCGGTGGTGCCGCACCCGGGCTCGCCCCGGCTGACGCAGTTTTCGCGCCGCCCCGGCTGACGCGGTTTCGTGCCGCCCCGGCAGACGCGGTTTTCGCGCCGCCCCGGCTGACGCGGTTTCGTGCCGCCCCGGCAGACGCAGTTCGGACTTAGCACTTTTCGGCTGTGCCTGGCTGGCGGCCCACTCACTCGATCGCCATGTCTGTTTGCCACAGTTTTCCCGGTGGTGCCGCACCCGGGCTCGCCCCGGCAGACGCGTTTTTTTTTTCTTTCGCCCCGGCTGACGCAGTTTTCGCGCCGCCCCGGCTGACGCGGTTTCGTGCCGCCCCGGCAGACGCGGTTTTTTGCGCCGCCCCGGCTGACGCGGTTTTTGCCGCCCCGGCTGACGCAGTTCGGACTTAGCACTTTTCGGCTGTGCCTGGCTGGCGGCCCACTCACTCGATCGCCATGTCTGTTTGCCACAGTTTTCCCGGTGGTGCCGCACCCGGGCTCGCCCCGGCTGACGCAGTTTTCGCGCCGCCCCGGCTGACGCGGTTTCGTGCCGCCCCGGCAGACGCGGTTTTCGCGCCGCCCCGGCTGACGCAGTTCGGACTTAGCACTTTTTGGGCTGAGCCTGGCTGGCGGCCCACTCACTCGATCGCCATGTCTGTTTGCCACAGTCTTCCCGGTGGTGCCGCACCCGGGCTCGCCCCGGCAGACGCGTTTTTTTTTCTTTCGCCCCGGCAGACGTGGTTCCCCCCCCCCCCTTTTCGCTCGCCCCGGCTGACGAGGTTTTCGCGCCGCCCCGGCTGACGCAGTTTTCGCGCCGCCCCGGCTGACGCGGTTTCGTGCCGCCCCGGCTGACGCGGTTTTCGCGCCGCCCCGGCTGACGCGGTTTTTGCGTCGCCCCGGCTGACACGGTTCGGACTTTGCACTTTTCGGCTGTGCCTGGCTGGCGGCCCACTCACTCGATCGCCATGTCTGTTTGCCACAGTTTTCCCGGTGGTGCCGCACCCGGGCTCGCCCCGGCTGACGCAGTTTTCGCGCCGCCCCGGCTGACGCGGTTTCGTGCCGCCCCGGCAGACGCGGTTTTCGCGCCGCCCCGGCTGACGCGGTTTCGTGCCGCCCCGGCAGACGCAGTTCGGACTTAGCACTTTTCGGCTGTGCCTGGCTGGCGGCCCACTCACTCAATCGCCATGTCTGTTTGCCACAGTTTTCCCGGTGGTGCCGCACCCGGGCTCGCCCCGGCTGACGCAGTTTTCGCGCCGCCCCGGCTGACGCGGTTTCGTGCCGCCCCGGCAGACGCGGTTTTCGCGCCGCCCCGGCTGACGCGGTTTCGTGCCGCCCCGGCAGACGCAGTTCGGACTTAGCACTTTTCGGCTGTGCCTGGCTGGCGGCCCACTCACTCGATCGCCATGTCTGTTTGCCACAGTTTTCCCGGTGGTGCCGCACCCGGGCTCGCCCCGGCAGACGCGTTTTTTTTTTCTTTCGCCCCGGCTGACGCAGTTTTCGCGCCGCCCCGGCTGACGCGGTTTCGTGCCGCCCCGGCAGACGCGGTTTTTTGCGCCGCCCCGGCTGACGCGGTTTTTGCCGCCCCGGCTGACGCAGTTCGGACTTAGCACTTTTCGGCTGTGCCTGGCTGGCGGCCCACTCACTCGATCGCCATGTCTGTTTGCCACAGTTTTCCCGGTGGTGCCGCACCCGGGCTCGCCCCGGCTGACGCAGTTTTCGCGCCGCCCCGGCTGACGCGGTTTCGTGCCGCCCCGGCAGACGCGGTTTTCGCGCCGCCCCGGCTGACGCAGTTCGGACTTAGCACTTTTTGGGCTGAGCCTGGCTGGCGGCCCACTCACTCGATCGCCATGTCTGTTTGCCACAGTCTTCCCGGTGGTGCCGCACCCGGGCTCGCCCCGGCAGACGCGTTTTTTTTTCTTTCGCCCCGGCAGACGTGGTTCCCCCCCCCCCTTTTCGCTCGCCCCGGCTGACGAGGTTTTCGCGCCGCCCCGGCTGACGCAGTTTTCGCGCCGCCCCGGCTGACGCGGTTTCGTGCCGCCCCGGCTGACGCGGTTTTCGCGCCGCCCCGGCTGACGCGGTTTTTGCGTCGCCCCGGCTGACACGGTTCGGACTTTGCACTTTTCGGCTGTGCCTGGCTGGCGGCCCACTCACTCGATCGCCATGTCTGTTTGCCACAGTTTTCCCGGTGGTGCCGCACCCGGGCTTGCCCCGGCAGACGCGTTTTTTTTTTCTTTCGCCCCGGCTGACGCAGTTTTCGCCCCGCCCCGGCTGACGCGGTTTCGTGCCGCCCCGGCAGACGCGGTTTTTTGCGCCGCCCCGGCTGACGCGGTTTTTGCCGCCCCGGCTGACGCAGTTCGGACTTTGCACTTTTTGGCTGAGCCTGGCTGGCGGCCCACTCACTCGATCGCCATGTCTGTTTGCCACAGTTTTCCCGGTGGTGCCGCACCCGGGCTCGCCCCGGCAGACGCGTTTTTTTTTTCCTTCGCCCCGGCAGACGTGGTTCCCCCCCCCCCTCCGTCTTTCTTTTTGTTTTTTTTTTCGCCGCGGCTGAAGTGGATTTTTCGGTGCCTCGACGCCCCGGTAGTCGCGGTTTTTCCGTTTCCGCACGGCCCCGGCTGACGCTGCTCGGTCACAGTCGCCTTTTGTGAGGATTGCAGACTTCTTGAGCGCGGGTGTTTTTTTTTGTTGTTGTTGTTGTTTTATTACGCATTCGCTCCAGCAGACGCTGTTTAGACTTTTTGTTTCCTCTTTTATCCTGCGACGAGGTGACGAGGTTTATTCGGTGCCCCGCCGCCCCGGCTGAAGTGATTTTTCCTGTCCCGTGCCGCCCCGGCTGACGCGGTTGGGACTTCGCGTTTGTTCGGCCGCCACGGGTTTTGGCGCACTCGCTCGGTTGCTTGTTGTTGCCACTTGTTGCGAACCCAGGTTTCTTGAGCGAGCGCGGGCGTTTTTTCTTCCTTTCTTTCTTTGTTCTATGTGTTAGCGAATCGGCCTTTAATATCACACGAGGACTCACAACCAACAATTTTCAGTTTGAAGTGTAAAAAATCTGCAGGTGTTGACGTAACTGACTTGCCCCGTACCCTTGAGTACATCCATGAAGTTCTCGTAGTACTACTAAATCGCATTATTCCAAGTGGAGAAATTCCCATAAACTTGCAAACCTCTACACGAAAATCGGTGCGCGTGATAAAGTTGAAAATTATCGTCCGATATCAAATGTGCCTTCTATAACACAAATTCTAGGAAAAAAAAAAAAACACTTGTTCGCCGTTTTCTGCGCCGTGACTGGCAGCACTCCGGCGAAGCGAAACGGGGTCGATTCGAGCACGATATCGGCGTCTTTCGACGTGCTCGCCGGCGACCGTCGCACGAGTACGTCGCACGAGCGCGTCTGCCGGGGCGCCGTTTGCGAAGCCGACGCAAAAGTGGGAACCGCCGCTCGGATGATCGCCGCTTTCGGCAGAGTGAGTGTTGGCACTCCGGGGAAGCGAAACAGCGTGAATGCGCCCACGAAATCGGCGTATTTTGAAGTGCCCGCCGGCGACCGTCGCACGAGTACGGTAAACCGCGTCAGCCGGGGCGTAGTTCGGGACGCCGACGAAAAAGTGGGAAGCGCAACTCGGATCTTCGCCGTTTTTGCAGGAGTGAGTGGCGGCCCTCCTGCGAGACCAAGAAGCATCGATTCGTGCACGAATTCGGCGCCTTTCGACGTGATCGCCGGCGACCGTCGCTCGAGTAGGGCAAACCGCGTCTGCCGGGGCGGGCTTCGGGACGCCGATGCGAAAGTGGGAAACGCTGCTCGGATGTTCGCCGTTTTTGGCCGAGTGAGTGCTGGCACTCGGGCGAAGCCAAACGGGGCCGATTACGGCACGATATCGGCGTCTTTCGACGTGCCCGGCGGCGACCGTCGCACGAGTACGGTAAACCGCGTCAGCCCGGGCGGAGTTCGGGACGCCGATGCGAAAGTGGAGAACGCCGCTCGGATCTTCGCCGTTTTTGGAGGAGTGAGTGGCGGCACTCCGGAGAAGCCAAGGAGCGCCAATTAGCGCACGATATCGGCGTCTTTCGACGCGCTCGCCGGCGACCGTCGCACGAGTAGGGCAAACCGCGTCTGCCGGGGCGGGGTTTACGACGCCGACGCAAAAGTGGGAACCGCCGCTCGGATGTTGGCCGTTTTTGGCAGAGTGAGTGCTGGCACACCGGCGACGCGAAAGAGCGCGAAAGCGCCCACGAAAGTGGCGTATTTGGACGTGCTTGACGGCGACCGCTGCAGGAGTACGAAAAACCACGTCAGCCGGGGCGAGCGACCCACGGCGGTCTGGGTGCTTATCGCTGCTATTATAGGGGCACCCCGGCAGACGCAGAAAAAAAAAATTTTTTTTCGACCTTCTTTTTTGCTGGTCGAGCTCGGGTAACCCAGGTCGCAATGGGAGCCGCGCACGAAAGCGGCGTCGCGAGACGCGTTCGCGGTCGCTAGTCGCACGAGCTCGGCAACCGCGTCAGCCGGCGCGGAGTTCGGGATGCCGACGGCTAAGTGGGTACCGCTGCTCGGATGTTCGCCGTTTTTGGCCGAGTGAGTGCTGGCACTCCGGCGAAGCGAAACGGGGCCGATTCGGGCACGATATCGGCGTATTTCGACGTGCTCGCCGGCGACCGTCGCACGAGTACGGCAAAGCGCGTCTGCCGGGGCGAGGTTTGCGATGCCGACGAAAAAGTGGGAAGCGCCGCTCGGATCTTCGCCGTTTTTGCAGGAGTGAGTGGCGGCCCTCCTGCGAGACCAAGAAGCATCGACTCGCGCACGATATCGGTGTCTTTCGACGTGCCCGCCGGCCACCGCCGCACGAGTACGGCAAACCGCGTATGCCGGGGCGGGGTTGGCGACGCCGACGCAAAAGTGGGAACCGCCACTAGGATGTTCGCCGTTTTTGGCAGAGTGAGTGCTGGCACTCCGGCGAAGCGAAAGAGCGCGAATGCGCCCACGAAAGTGGCGTGTTTGGACGTGCTTGACGACGACCACCGCAGGAAAACGAAAAACCACGTCAGCCGGGGCGAGCGACCCATGGCGGTCTGGGTGCTTATCGCTGCTATTATAGGGGCACCCCGGCAGACGCAAAAAAAAAAAATTTTTTTCGACATTCTTTTTTGCTCGTCGACCTCGGGTGACCCAGGTCGCAGTGGGAGCCGCGCACGAAAGCGGCGTCGCGAGACGGCTTCGCGGTCGCTAGTCGCACGAGCTCGGCAACCGCGTCTGCCGGGGCGGAGTTCGGGACGCCGACGGCTAAGTGGGAACCGCCGCTCGGATGTTCGCCGTTTGTGGCCGAGTGAGTGCTGGCACTCCGGCGAAGCCAAACGGGGCCGATTCCGGCACGATATCGGCGTCTTTCTACGTGCTCGCCGGCGACCGTCGCACGAGTACGGCAAAGTGCGTCTGCCGGGGCGGGGTTTGCGACGCGTACGCAATAGTGAGAACCGTCGCTCGGATGTTCGTCGTCTTTCGCCGAGCCAGTGCTGGCACTCCGGCGAAGCCGAACGGAGCCGATTCGGGCACGATATCGGCGTCTTTCCACGTGCTCGCCGGCGACCGTCGCACGAGTACGGTAAACCGCGTCAGCCGGGGCGGAGTTCGGGACGCCGATGCGAAAGTGGGAAGCGCCGCTCGGATCTTCGCCGTTTTTGGAGGAGTCAGTGGCGGCACTCCGGTGAAGCCAAGGTGCGCCAATTCGCGCACGATATCGGCGTCTTTCGACGTGCCCGCCGGCCACCGTCGCACGAGTACGGCAAACCTCGTCTGCCGGGGCGGGGTTTGCGACGCCGACGCAAAAGTGGGAACCGCCGCTCGGATGTTCGCCGTTTTTGGCAGAGTGAGTGCTGGCACTCCGGCGAAGCGAAAGAGCATGAATGCGCCCACGAAAGTAGCGTATTTGGACGTGCTTGACGGCGACCGCCGCAGGAGTACGAAAAACCACGTCAGCCGGGGCGAGCGACCCACGGCGGTCTGGGTGCTTATCGCTGCTATTATAGGGGCACCCCGGCAGACGCAGAAAGAAAAAAAAAATGGGGACATGGCGTGCGTCACCGTGCGGCTTCGCAGCGTTGCCGAAGTCGCCGAGCCCTTCGACTGAGCCGAACGGCGGACAGGGAACGTTGGTCGGCCGTTCTAACCTGTCGGTGCCACGCCGAGACGTCGTTAAGGAAAACCGCGTCGTGGGCCTCTACGACGCCGTCGAGTCGTTGTACGTTTGGTGTCCAGCGTGTCGGCGGCGAGTAGCGGACACGTCGTTCACGACTTCGGTCTTTCGCAGTCGACGCGAACTTGCGGAGAGTCGTGGTGCCTCACGTTTTCGGCAGAAACCGCGGCGGAATTTTCCCGTGCGTGCGCGCACGACCTCGGTGCTGTGCCGTCAGCGTAGTGAGTCACAAACTCGTGGCCTACCCAAGGTGCGGTACGTTTGCGGCCGTATCCTCGGTGGGAATTTCGTGAGTAGGGTCGCAAATTCTACGACCTCGGCGGGTTTGAGAGCGACGTAGACTTGTGGCACGCTCAACGTGCCACACGTTTCGGGGCACACCCGCGGTGAAATTTTCTCGAGTACGCTCGTATTAGTGCCCAAGGAGGTCTGGGTACTTATCGCTGCTATTATGTGGGGGTTCTCGTGAGCGGCGTACGCGAAAGCGACCGGGTGTCTGATATGCGGCGGGCTTCGGCCTCGTCAAGCGTGTCCTCGGGTCTGCTCCAGGGGAATCCACGGCAGTCGTCTGCAGCCTCATCCGCTTGATGCGTTAGGGGCTGGTTGTCGGACGGTGCCGTTTTACCACGATATCGAGGTGTGTTCCGTGTCGTCCTCGGGCGATTCAGATGCGAAAGCGCCGAAGACGCGGGCGTGACCCGTCGTCTGGCGGCTTTGCAGTCTCGGCTCCGTTGCTAGTTCCGGCCGGTCCACCGACAGTGCAGCGGGCTTGGGCAACCCGCACGGCGCGACCGAGTCGATGCAACGAAAAAGAGCGAGCATGAACGTGCTTCTTGCCGCACGGCTCCCACTCGTCTTTCGGGAAGGTTGTGCCGTAGCGAGCTCGAACGCCGTCATCTCGGAGTGCAAAATAAGCGTGTTGGGGCGCCTGAAGGTGGCCTCCGCCGCACACAGACTGCGTCCGGCCCGCCGAAGGCGAGGACGGACGCGCAGTCGAACGATTACCTGGTTGATCCTGCCAGTAATCATATGCTTGTCTCAAAGATTAAGCCATGCATGTCTAAGTACATGCCGAAATAAGGCGAAACCGCGAATGGCTCATTAAATCAGTTATGGTTCCTTAGATCGTTTCTTCCTACTTGGATAACTGTGGCAATTCTAGAGCTAATACATGCAGTGAGCCTGGAGCCCTTTGGGTAACGGGTGCTTTTATTAGACCAAGATCGATCGGGTTTCGGCCCGTATTGTGTGGTGACTCTGGATAACTTTGTGCTGATCGCATGGCCACGAGCCGGCGACGTTTCTTTCAAGTGTCTGCCTTATCAACTTTCGATGGTAGGTTACTTGCTTACCATGGTTGTTACGGGTAACGGAGAATCAGGGTTCGATTCCGGAGAGGGAGCCTGAGAAACGGCTACCACATCCAAGGAAGGCAGCAGGCGCGCAAATTACCCACTCCCGGCACGGGGAGGTAGTGACGAAAAATAACAATACGGGACTCTTTTGAGGCCCCGTAATTGAAATGAGTACACTCTAAATCCTTTAACGAGGATCAATTGGAGGGCAAGTCTGGTGCCAGCAGCCGCGGTAATTCCAGCTCCAATAGCGTATACTAAAGCTGCTGCGGTTAAAAAGCTCGTAGTTGGATCTCAGTTCCAGACGAGTAGTGCATCTACCCGATGCGACGGCTCGGACTGAACATCATGCCGGTTCTTTCTTGGTGCACTTCATTGTGTGCCTCGAGATGGCCGGTGCTTTTACTTTGAAAAAATTAGAGTGCTCAACGCAGGCGAGTCGCCTGAATAAACTTGCATGGAATAATAGAACAAGACCTCGTTTCTGTTCTGTTGGTTTTTGGAATACGAGGTAATGATTAAGAGGGACGGACGGGGGCATTCGTATTGCGGCGCTAGAGGTGAAATTCTTGGACCGTCGCAAGACGAACTACTGCGAAAGCATTTGCCAAGAATGTTTTCATTGATCAAGAACGAAAGTCAGAGGTTCGAAGGCGATCAGATACCGCCCTAGTTCTGACCATAAACGATGCCAACCAGCGATCCGCCTGAGTTACTCAAATGACTCGGCGGGCAGCTTCCGGGAAACCAAAGTATTTGGGTTCCGGGGGAAGTATGGTTGCAAAGCTGAAACTTAAAGGAATTGACGGAAGGGCACCACCAGGAGTGGAGCCTGCGGCTTAATTTGACTCAACACGGGAAAACTTACCCGGCCCGGACACTGGGAGGATTGACAGATTGAGAGCTCTTTCTTGATTCGGTGGATGGTGGTGCATGGCCGTTCTTAGTTGGTGGAGCGATTTGTCTGGTTAATTCCGATAACGAACGAGACTCTAGCCTATTAAATAGGTGCGGGGTTCCCAGCACCTTACAACCTTCTTAGAGGGACAAGCGGCTCCTAGCCGCACGAAACAGAGCAATAACAGGTCTGTGATGCCCTTAGATGTCCGGGGCCGCACGCGCGCTACACTGAAGGAAGCAGCGTGTCTTTATCCCTGTCTGAAAAGACTGGGTAACCCGTGGAACTTCTTTCGTGATTGGGATAGGGGCTTGCAATTGTTCCCCTTGAACGAGGAATTCCCAGTAAGCGCGAGTCATAAGCTCGCGTTGATTACGTCCCTGCCCTTTGTACACACCGCCCGTCGCTACTACCGATTGAATGATTTAGTGAGGTCTTCGGACCGATGTCCGGCGCGGCCTTTCGGTTGCGCCGGTCTGTTGGAAAGATGACCAAACTTGATCATTTAGAGGAAGTAAAAGTCGTAACAAGGTTTCCGTAGGTGAACCTGCGGAAGGATCATTAACGGATTGTGAAGGGTGAGCGCCTCAGCTGCGTCTGCGCCCGACACTTTCTGCCGCTGACCCCGTTTGGACGCGGGGTCGGCTTTTCCCCACGGGGCTGCCTGAATGTGGAGCGGCACCCCGTGACAAATTGTTGCGCCCAGCGGACGCCAACACCGCGACCTTGGACGGTCGGCCAGGTGGCGGACGCGGGTACAAACGGCGCAACGCACTCATAGGTCGGCTTTCGACCCGCCACAGCACCGTGGCTCGAAGCGCTCGAAATGCGCGACCCGACCGCTGCGGGACCGCCTAGTACTGTAAACAGGAGCGGCGGAGCGCGAACGGCGAGTCGTGGTTACGTCGGTAGAAGGCGAGGCTGCGCGTTCCCGAAACGCCAGCCGAGTGCCCTCCCGACCGTTCGAGCGTGCAAGAACGAGACCCGACAATCGCGCGGCGACTGCCAAGTACGAGAGGAACGGCACAAGCGTCGGCGGTCGGTCAAGGAACTGGCGATGTGACGGGTCCGCTGTGCACCAGTGCATACCGTCCCGCCGTCCGCGGCAAGCGCCTCCGCGTCCTCGGGTGACGGAGGCTGCCGGTCGGTTCTTGCAGGCGAGGGATCTCGCTGGCACCGGTTCGCGTTGACGCGCGGCCGGTCATGGCACGGCGATGCGACGGCCGAGGTGCGCAGTACTCGATGGAGGAACCGCACGCTCCGATGACCGTCCCGCCCTCCGCGGCGTATGCGTACCGACCGTAATGGTTGCAGCAGCGCCGGCCGGCTTTTGAATTCGCCACACGAAACACGGTGCGAGATCGCGGTTAGGGGAGCGTCGACGTTGCCAGGCGTTTTGCTTGCTGCCGAGGGAAAGGCGGCACGGCCACGTCGCGCTCGTCGCGATTAGCGGGTCTGCGCGCTTTGGGAAGGTGCCGCAACGACTTGCCGAAAGAGGAAGCACGGAAGAACGAGGGACTTGGACGTCCCGACAATTGAACGCACTTGCGGCCAGGCCCTTGCTGGCTTCGTTCTTCCGCCTCGAGTAGGCTCGTACGCGGCTCCGGCGCCGAAAGTGGTCCTTGGCACCGACTTCGGTGGACGTGGGAAGTGCCGCGCAAGTACGGCGCGCCTGGCTCCACCTGTTGGCTAAAGTAGGCAGCCGGATCGGCATTTTGGTGTGCGGTGGCAAACCGTGGATGCGAAAAAAGCTTGTGCGATTTCGTGGAACAAAAAGCGGGGGTCCCCCTTTTTATGCGGAGGAGACCGACCCGCCTGCCGTGGTGAACCGCGACGCCACGGTAAAAACGGGAGAGGCTTGTCGATGGGACCGTGCATCCCGCGCTCCACGGAGGCCGGGAGGCGGCCGCCCGAGGAAATGTGTAGCCGTCGAGGCCCGCATCTGCGTGCACTCTTATCCAAATGGGTGTACCGCAGGCATTTTCTGGTTAGGCGGGCCAATGAGAGCGAGCACACAACGATACCTACGGGTCCGGCTTGGAGAACCGGCTTCGACGCCTACCGAGTATTTATAGAGGGGTGGACCACGAAAGCACTCGCAAGTAGCGAAAGCGAAACGCCGTCCGAAACACACCGTTTGCTCGATTTGCGGCAGCCGAAAAAGGCGCGGCAGAGTTTTGGAGTCCAAGCGTGCGCTGAAAAGCGCCCTTCTTGGCCACTGTTTGGCCGAGTGCCAGAAACGTTTGGTTTTGACTGTACGGAATTGAACAAACACTTTTTCACGACTCTAAGCGGTGGATCACTCGGTTCTCGGGTCGATGAAGAACGCAGCCAGCTGCGAGACTTGGTGTGAATTGCAGGACACACTGAGCACTGATTCTTTGAACGCACATTGCGGCCTTGGGTCTTCCCTTGGCTTCGTCTGTCTGAGGGTCGGATCACATATCAAGAGAGCCTTCGGCGCACAAGGGAACGTGAGCCGTCGACTCGTTTTGACCGCGTCGGCAACACGGACAGCACGCTGAACACCTCACAGCGAGCGCCAACAGCGGCCACTCAAGGGCGAGACGGTGGCGACCGTCGTGCCAGAGCCCAACCGAAACGGGGGCGACCGACTGCATTGAGGATGTGGCACCTCGTTGAGACCGCCGCAGGACTTCGAGTCGGAAGGAAGCCTGCAGGGAAAGTGCGGTCGAGGTTGCGTACTCCTCTCTGCGACCGGGCGCGCAAGAGCTGCGAGAGCCACGGACGCGCAACTTTAACGCACGGTAAACACGAGGAGCGAAAGCCGGCCAGCAAAGCTTCTCCAGCCGTGCGCAAAGTGCGCGAGATCGCAGCCTTGCGTTGCGCTTGTTGCCCTCGAAGTAAGCAGGGTGTCCCGTAGACCGGGCGCTCGAACACGCTGCGGGGCCGTGCCTCCTCCAGGCTTTGCCGCGCGAACAGGGAACGTTCGCGCGCAAAGCGCAGGGAGGTGAGGAGGCTGCGCCCGACGTTTGCGGTTCGCTGCGTACGCGGTTGATGCGGAGAGCACGGCGCGACGACTTGCCGCGAAGCGGAAAAAGTCTCCCGCACGAGTTGGCGAAACGTTGGCGAAGCTTAAGGCGTTCTCGTCGTAGTCCGCCGTCGGTCTAAGTGCTTCGCAGTTCCCGTCCCGTTCAAAAAACTGGGCCACTCCAGTTGGGGCGGGGGCGACGCTACACGAGACGATGCCTCTCGCCAGGCTGCGTGGCTGCCCTTGCGGCGGCGGCGACTGGCCTCGGCGGTGTTTGGGCTTTCGACACGGTCGTTTATCACGCAACTGCTCGGACGACGCACGCGCGCAGCGGAATGCCGCTTGCCAGCCTTGTGAAGATGTGACCCTGTACAGGGTTGCGGGCGCACTTGGTAGGGCGTCGTACTCGGTTCGCGATGGGTTTACGAACGTGTCCCGTCACTTCCACGTCACACCGGTTGTGCGCCGCACGCGTGCAGCGGGGAAGCCGATTGCCAGCCTTGTGAAGAAGTGGCCCTGTACAGGGTTGCGGGCGCA
>NW_027464775.1:220000-232500 GCF_043290135.1 Rhipicephalus microplus | reverse complement strand
GGTGCGGCCGAGCCCGGACCAGCGTCGGGACCTTCCTGTGGAAAGCCACAGCTGTGCATTTTCCGTGGGCTTCGCGCCTGAGGTTCTTGCTTCGGCCGGCAGAAAACAGCCAACTCAGAACTGGCACGGACCGGGGGAATCCGACTGTCTAATTAAACGGTGTGTCTAAAGGTACGTCGGACGTACCCGAATACCAAAAGCTAAAGGTACGTCCGACGTACCCGAAACCGTGAGTCTAAAGATACGTCGGACGTACCCGATTACTAAAAGCTAAAGGTACGTCCGACGTACCCGAAACCGTGAGTCTAAAGATACGTCGGGGGTACGCGAAACTGAGTCTAAAAAAAAAAAAAAGATACGTCGGACGTACGCCGGGAGTTGCCGGGTGGGTCCACGGCTACCGCGTACCAATTTTTGCATATATACGAAGAAACGAGCCTTCGTGCGAGCCTGCTCACGTAAAAGACTGACAGGGAGCGAGTACTACCGGTGACAATGGAAAACTTAGAGCATCGCGTGGTTGACGAACGGCGTCGATGTCGGCGGTGCCGTTCTCTCCTAGCAGATCTTTTGAACGGAAAGGGGGAGGCTCGCACGTAAGTACAGAGGCTGATGTCCTTCCCTCGGCAGAGCAATTTTCGGGCAAAGAGTTCTGTGCGGTACTCTCGCGAACGCGGTTTTGTGTGATATGCGCCTATGTAGCCAGCTGAGTTTGCACGAAAACCATTCTGGGAGCCGACCTACTCGCTGACCTTTGAAACCGTAACTGCGACCGGCTCCCAAAAACTAACCAGCGCGCTTGAGTCCACGAGGTTTCCAGATGAGCGGGTCGTTAGCTAATTACTGCAGGGAAAAAAACAAGATGTAAGATTTTTAAATGCAAAGCATTTCTTAGCAAACCAAACGAATTTATTTATCTGGTTAGCCAAGTTAGATCACTAACTAGCTAGCCGCCTACGCCTGGGTGCTCTCATGATCTCCTCCTTAGCAGGTTGCAAAAACGAAAAAGACAGGCCAGATAGCATTTTAATGCTCTTATTATACATAGTTTTCACGTGACATCACAGACAGGTTCTCTGCACTGGGTGCTCCGAGATAGCGGCAACCGTGACTTTTTATGTCATTAGAGAGTACCATTGCAGAGGAGGACACACAGTTGTTCGGTCCCCGTGTTCTTTTGTGATGTCCCCACTTTCTTCTGTTCGCAAGGCGCGCTGTGGGGAATCAAAGGAACGCGAAGGGCACCGGCACAAATCCTATGTCACCGTTTGAGCTAACCCAGCATCTCAAAGTAGCTGGGGGCCCTAAGATGGCGGCCATGGTGACGTCAATGCAAACTATGTATACAATGAATGAATTCAGTGTTCACTGAAGGCACAACTAATGCAAGCTTTAATCAAAGGATCACAATTGTATGAAGAATAATAGGAACAAATACACAGACACACAATACATGTAAATGTCACTCGCATGAAACAGCACTAAGCTTTCTTCCATTTTTTATAAGCATGCCAGTGGGGCATACACTCAGCCATCTTTTGTTGTGCTTAAGCAAACCCTGCTTGCGAGCTCCCCTGCTTGCGTAGAAGCAAACCCTGCTTGCGTAGAAGCTTTGGAGCAATTCTGCTCATTTGTAGCATTAATGTAGTAGCTTTCACAAAACGTAGCAGGTTGGAGTAATTTTGCTCATTTGTAGCATGTATGGACCAGCTTTAACAAAATATAGCACGTAGGAGCAATTGCAGCAGGTTTCCCATCGCTGTGTTCCACTCACGGAGCAGCTCCTTTACATTTGGGCTGCTGCTACACACTTCGCACAAAACCAGGAACTATTCCTGTTGCGGCTGCTCAGTGAAGTACAGATTTGGTGGAACCAACACAAACATAAGTCACAAATCACAGAAGGGTCCTCTTCTAACAGGTCCCGACATTCGTTGCATTTCCACTTTATGGTTTGCTTCTTCACCTTGACTGTTGCCAGCACAGCTGTCCAGCCGTCTTCAGTGAAGTATTTCTGGACACAGTCAAGGTGAACTTCCTCGTCGAGGATTGTCTCTGGAATCCTGGAAGGTATGGTTTCCACCTGGTCCTCACCTGTAAAAATTACTGAATAAGTGTTCTGAACCTGCCATCAGATGGCTTTAAGGTACAACAGAATGCTATGAATCTGAACAAGGGGAACTTATTTCTAGGGCTCAGGTTTATTTTGTGAATTGAACACTCAATATTCTTACAGAATGTAGCTGTAGTTGCAGCCCTATAGGTGATATCAGACACCTTCGTACTACACCTTAGATAGCGACTGAAGTTGCAACAAAATAGGAAATTTAAGCATAAATAAAGGTAAATCTCACAACTCACCGAGTAGCAGTTTCCCCTGCTGAACCTCACTTAGCAGGCCCTGAGGAACTAAGCAACTTAGGATCCTGAGCTCCTTTTCCTGAGGAGGCAGATCGCGAAATGGCTGCAGTGTTGCTGCTGATTTGTGGGGTCCCTGCCGCCGTCGTGGAAGCCCAATAACGGTTTTCTCCGCCCCTTTGGGTCGACCTCGTGACTTCACCTTAGCGGGCACTTTCAGCTTTCCGAGGCGTTCGCGCATGTAGTCTGAAGGCCCGGCGCTGCTTGCAGGGGCCAAGGTATTCTCGCGTGGCTGTGCCTTTCTCACTTCATCAGGAGTTTCGCATGCACCTGCATTATGGGCACGCTGCTCTTTCTCAGGAGTGGTATGAAGTGGTTCTGCCCCGGTATGGCTTAAAGGTGCTTGAGGCAGATCTGGTTGATCATGTGAATTATTCTGATCTGCAGTTTCAGACGTGTCCCAATCCTCACCTGATGCAGCTTTGGGTGACTCTGCATTCTCTTCTACGGACACAGTCAGCTCCAGCTGGCGTCTGACTTGCTCTGGTGATGAAGGGGATGAGGCTTCATGACGCAACACTTCCACGATTTCAATTTCGCGCCCTTGCTCCCATGCCTCAGAGAGTGCCAACAAAACTTTTAGACGGCCCTGGTATCTTTCACCTGTTTCTTCTGCAGCAAGTTGAGCTATGTACTTGCATGTAGGAAATACCTCCCTGTATTTCTCATGCTGCGACATTGGCCTCCGAGGTTTTGCAGCCTGCTCCGAAATGGAATGTTCAGTTGTGCACTTCTCTTGAGAAAGGAAGGCTCTCTGATGACAGTAGTAATATGCCTTGGACCACCTTTTTAGAAAAAGTTTGTCATCAAAGAGACTAATGTTCAGAGTCCGCCTAACTGCAAACACATGCCGGCATGGCAGTCTCATAGCGTTCCAAAAGGAACAATTGCAGTTAGTTTTTGTTGTTGACGTGTTGCCAGACGACGCCTCGAATGTGAACACATCTGCTTTTTGGTCACTTGGTACTCGCTTGGCTGACAGGTAGATCTGCTCCCTTACAAGCTTAAAGGCATAGGGAGTCAATGATTCCTGATACATAGCTTCTTCAGGGCTAGAAGGTGCTTTGCAAGGTCTTTTGGATATGCTTGTCAATGCTCTGTGGTCACGTTCATCGCTCAAGGCGTTCAATACTGTGAAAAGTGAGCACACAAACTCTTCAAGGGAGCTATTCTTTTTTATAACACTTTTCAGTTTTGCGTTCAGACTTTCAATTCTGTTGTTGGTAGTGTTGTTAAAGTTTTCAGACATAAACTTGGGTCCAGTGTACCACTCATCCTTGATGGGACGCCAGTTTTTGTCATAGTAAGAGCGGATCTCTTGGCAAACATTATTGTCAAATTCCAGTTGAAGCTCCTCAAATTTTTCACTCGATCGTGACAGGACCATCTTCTGGAGCAGTGCCAGGGCTTGGTCCCTTTCCTCTGCAGTGATGTTCATCTTGTTGCAGGCAATCTCGCGTCGAAAAGTCTTTAAAGTGTGGAACACACAGATGAGCACCTTCGACTGCGGGAAGCTTTCTTTGAGAAGGTCACGCTCCAAAAGGTCCTTGTCTGCCATGACACACTTTACTTTTGGCCAAGATGGGTGCAGTTCCTTGAACTTTTCCAACATCCATTTGATAGTGGGTGCAGACTCATTCACAAGAATTGCAACACATACTGTCTCTGTGTCTCCATTGGAGTCTTCAACGTGCATCACATAGACTGGTGTTCGTATTTCTAGAAGCTTGTAGGTGGCATCAATTCCTAGGAATTCTGGGTAGGCATCCATATTTGACAGCATAGACTCATTGGACAGCAAAATTCCTTGGAAGTTTTCCCCATCAGCAAGGATGTGGTAGTCTGTACCTGTAGAAATAAATTTCATGGTCTAAATGTAAAAGATTTGGCCGACTGTACATACGAGTTTCTCTGAAGCCCACTGGAAAACCCAGATGCAATTATTTAAAAACTTGTGCTACAATATCAGGTGCTTACCATGCTCATTTTGCAGAAGAGCTGCAGTCTTAATGAGGTCATTCCTTGTCTGTGGTCTGAGGGAAGAGGCCGCATTGCTCAAGTCTTTGAGCAGGACAAGTTTCCCCGTCTTTTCTTCTATCCTTTTCTTAACCAACTTCTTGTTGGCATGCAAAGCCAAGAGCTGTGTGGCTTCCTCCTTGGCCCCTGGTTCTCTTAATGCTCTGGTTTGTGGCAGGTGGCTGTAGAGTAACTGCAATAAAATAAACTTTTCATTCAATGTTAAACTGAACTACATATGCAATTATAGGTTAACTGCATTATGCAATGTCAAGCTCACAGAGTGAAGCAAACAAGTGCAGACAACATTCTGCATATATGGCATCTAGGTTCTTAGCACAAGCAAGCTCACTTCAATCTCACCTTATCATGCTTGTAACTGTAAATCTGTGTTTCCTATATATGGCTCGCATGTGATGTCAAGGACACAGTTCCTGAATGTAGTAGCACTGTAGAATGGCGGCTTTGATGACAAGCAAGTTGCAGTTAATCTGCCTCAATGTAATAATGATGCAGCAGGAATTCCTCTGAGTGTGAATAAGAAATGAACCTGCATGTACTGCTTTGATCCCATTAATTTGACATCGCAAAACTTCGCATCCCCTGTGCTGGTGCTACCAGCTCAATGAGAATTGAGCGAGAACATTTTGCGCGATCAAGTAAGCACGTCAAACATTTCGTCAAAAGTATATTTCAGTGGTGCATGTCACCCTGTATAACCTCAAAACTCAGGTTTGTTTCTGTGAAAAAACAGAACTGAACTTCACTAACCAATATGAACAGGTAACAGCAAAAGCTGTATTGGCTTAATTTAACAACACATGGTGAGGGATGAAGGACAGGGCATTAAGATACTGTCGCACACTTTTAAGGATGCTTAGGAACTCCATACCTTCGATAACTCATGGTTGTGGTCCTCATTCATTTCAATAACCTCCAGGAAGTTCCCATCGTCAGAGGCCCTGCACTTCACGAACGCCGGACATCCAGCCTGAAAGGTGCTGAAAGTGATCCGTTGTCACATGCTCAATGTCTCTCAGGAAACAATCGTCTAAATGCATGATGTGTACAACGCAACCACGTCGCTGACCATGGTGGATTGGCAGCACAGAAAGAAACACAAAGGAAACAATGACCAGTGCTGGCCCTCACCTGGTATCTCTTTCCCCCTTGCTGCGGCTCTTGAAAGACTTGCCCCCCTTGATACAGCAGTAAACCACCTGATACATTCCAAGTCGTTCGTTCAGAAAACGCTTCACTTTGGTCTTCGCCGCTGTGACAGTTCGACAGTCACGTTTGTAAAACTGCACGAACTTCTCTTCACTGTATCCTTTCACAGCAGCTTCCAGTTCCCTGAACGTTGGAAATTTGTCCCCAACTTTCATTTTGCTGCCAGCCATCACACGAGCTGCGGAACGGGAACACTTGACTGGCGCCGCACGTGCTGCGGAACGGTCACCACAGAACACCTGTAACACGCTGACTGAAGAGACGGGAGAATGGCGCCACACAAGTAGGACGGATAAGACTATGGATAAGACAGACTCACAGAACACCTGACAGACTCGGACGGACTCCAAGAACTGGATTGGAATGGATTGATTTGTACTACTTGCATCGAAATCGACCCGATGGCGAAAACTTTTTTTTTTTCCTAATCAAGCGATATAATAGCTGCGTGTAAACCACGGAGGAATAAACATTTCCGTGGTATAAACCAAGCTTGAGTAGGCGAGAAAGTGCAACCCGTGCAACGTCTGATGTAACCGGTGCAACGTCTGCGCGTCCAACTACAAACTCGTTGACGAAAACTTTTTTTTTCTCGGATCCGCGCGTCTAAGAGGTCAGTCGTGCGAACTGCTTGAAAACGACGGACGGGCAGGTGGAACTTGAGTCGCTTGAGTGAAAACTTGCGAGAAAGCGCACGTCGGACGTACCTTTAGCTTTTAGTATTCTGGAACGTCCGAAGTATCTTTAGACTCACGGTTTCGGGTACGTCGGACGTACCTTTAGCTTTTGGTATTCGGGTACGTCCGACGTACCTTTAGACACAGCGCTAATTAAAACAAAGCATTGCGAGGGCCGTTGATCGGTGCTGACGCAATGTGATTTCTGCCCAGTGCTCTGAATGTCAAAGTGAAGAAATTCAAAAAAGCGCGGGTAAACGGCGGGAGTAACTATGACTCTCTTGTGGTAGCCAAATGCCTCGTCATCTAATTAGTGACGCGCATGAATGGATTAACGAGATTCCCACTGTCCCTATGACTATTACCTGCGATACATTAGTGGTGCAGGTGGGCCCCCCCCAAGGCCCTTCTCACATTCTGTCCCTATGACTGCCACCTACCGGCCGGCCGAGCTGCAGCCTCACTGGTACCTCCCGCTTCGGGGCCTTCTGCGATCATCAAATCTGTAAGTAGTCCTCTAAATTTGCTCGCATGACCTTATAAAGGCTTGGAGCGTCTCGGGCGATGCGAGACGGGCGTTGAAGCGACCGCAATCTGGCTAAATCAACGACGCACATCGCGGTTAGGGCTAGAGGTAGCAGCCACTGGCCTCACTTCGAACAAATTAGAAATTCGGCAAGAAAAAGTTGTTTCGCACCTTGAAAGCCACTCTCATCGCTCCTGGGACGTTCCGAAGCCTCGCCGCTACCATCTCGGCTTGATTCAGCGAGATACAGGAGATTTATCAGCAAAAATCAACTTTCTTACCACGTGTATGCGCCGGTATGGGGGCTGCCATCTTGGCTGGGCATAACTGTAGAGCCTGCCCCCTGGAGTTCAAAGTTCGATTAAAAAGCAATTGAGCACATTAATTATCCGTGATAGTGTTAAATTGTGCAGAGGAAGGATATAGGGTAGTGAGCTGAATCTGGCCAAATTTCGACCGTCGAGAAGAAATTAACAATTATTTTTTCCCACCATACGACCTTGTGGGGGCCGCCATCTTGTTGTGGGACCCAACCATTTTGAGTATAGCATTCATATCTCGGCTTCTAGAGGCTCTGGGATGATAATTTAGGTGTCAAAAGATTCGTTTAAATGTGGAGATAGACATAAAAAAAACCGCGAGAGCCTAGCACAATTGAGAACGCCAAAAAAAATTAATTATTCAGGAGACATCTTCAGTGTTGCCTTCCTACTAGTTTTTTTTGGCTAGATTTGGCGGAACATCAGCAATTCACAAAAACAGCTAGGAAACTTCCAACTATTGCAATCCGAACCGAAAAGGGAGGGACACAGGATTACTCGACATCCGTGGCTGCTATTTTGGGTGAGACTACCCTGGTTTCGCTGAAAGGTAAACATGGGAAAGAACAAAAAAAATTCAGTGACAAAAGAGGAAATGTTGAGAAACAGCCCAGCGGTAAAGGCAAAGACGAATATAAAACAACCACTAGAAAAAAGAGCCCCGGGGGCAGTTACCGGAAAAGAGGACCACACTCTAACACCTATAGATGATGGTGATGATCAAGGGAGTTTGACTACAGTTTATTCAGAACATGAAGACGACTGGTGGTCTTCAGATGACGAAGCTCCGGAAACAGGGGAGAACCTCGCACAGGATAGACACCTCAGCTCTAAAACCAGCACAAATAAAGGAAGGGAAAAGGTAAGTAAATCTACACTAGAGGAAAACAAAGAGACACAGTCTCAACCGAATTCGGCACAGGAGAAGACAGATCGTAAGGATCATGAAAAACACAAAGATGAAGGAATAGATCAAGACAGTACAAAGGAGACTTCTAGGGCAAAACAGCTGTTAAAAAAGTTAATGAAAGTGGACAAGTCCTTTATGAAGGCGCTCTTGGCATTGGCGGCTGGAGATCAACAAAAGGAAAAGTTAATAGACAGGATCATGACGGAATTTTCTAGGACAAAAAATTTGGCATTGGAAGCCACCCATGAGGTAGCGAGGCTAGAAGGTGCCAGAGACAAAGAACAAAAGGCAACGACAACGGTCGCATCATATGCGGATGCGGTTAAAGGTAGGACGAGCACGACAACAGAGGGTAACCAAATTTCCCATCTTTCACAAACGCAAAAGGATGAGAATGAAAAACAGAGAGCCAAATTTGCACTTTTAGTCACGTCCGAGACGTTGAACACAGCAGAAGTACAAGCTGCCATAAAAAAAAAGGATAGACCCACAGGAGCTCGGGTTAAGTGACCCAGAAATGCGAGAGGGGAAGCGAGGAATGGTAGTGTCAACCTCGTCAAAAGAAGGATTAAAAAACCTAGAAAACCTCATGGAAAACGACCCAGAACTCAGAGCAAGAATGAAAACGCAGAGGCCAAAAAGTAAGAAACCAGAATTAAAGATTATTGGCATAGATGAAGAACTCACATCTGAGGAAATAATTCGGAAACTCATTTCACAGAATAGATTAACATGTACAGAAGAAGATATAAAAATAGTAACCACATGGCAAGGTAAAGAAGGAAAAACGGTAATCGTAAGCTTGGAATACAGAGCTTGGAGACAATTGCAAGGTAAAGAGCAATTAAACATCGGATGGAATAGGTGCCGAGTATTCGACAATACTTATGTTCCAAGATGCACCTTCTGTGCTAAATACGGCCACACACAAAAATGGTGTAGATCTCAGACGCCGCGATGCACTGAGTGTAGTGGCAGACATCACTACAAAGAATGCAGAGTTGAAGATTACCTATGCAGCGCCTGCAAGCAGGACGGGTGGGAACCAGAAATGGTAAGTCATTCCATGATGTCAAGGGCATGCCCTACTTACAAAGCCAGAAGGGAGCAGGAGCTCGACAGAATTCTCCGCCAACTTGAGTTAACAGAACTCTAATTAGACAGGATACGCAAGCGGTATCCAAACGACAACTCCGGGTTTAGACAGTCTTTTCCCTCGTATAAAAAAAAAAAAAAAAAAAAAGAAAAGAAATGGTGAATACAAAATTAAATTCAACAGAAAAATTAGAAATGATACAGGTTAACTTAGGCAGGTCCTTTAAGGCGAATCAGAATTTAAGCATTTATCAACAAAGGAGAAATCATCATATTTCATTAGTTCAAGAGCCCTATCACTTAAAAGGTAAAATTATACCATGTTCAATAAAAGATAGAATTATTGCGCATGAGGATAACCCAAAAGTTGGCATCATATTCCACTCAAGGGTAACCAACATATTTCCAGTACAAATAGAAGAGGATTTTATTGCAGTAATAATAAAATTTAAGAACAAACAACTTCTCCTAATCAACTGCTATGCAGCACCTAAGGGGAACATAGAGAACCTACTAACTAAAATAGAGAACGTGATTCAAAAAACACATATAGAGAACATTTTAATAACAGGAGATTTTAATGCAAAAAGCCACAGTTGGGGAGGTGACAAACTAGATGATAGAGGGGAATTAGTTTTAGAGTTTATTATTAAAAATAACTTAAACTTAATAAACGACAAGAACAGTGAACCAACATTCCAAAATTCAAGGGGCAAAAGTTGGATCGATCTATCTATTGTTTCAAACAATTTGATTAGGGAAGTTAAAAATTGGAAGGTTTTAAATGAACCTTCATACAGTGATCATAAATTCATCAAAATAGAAATATTTGAAGAGGCCAAATTACAAATGTTTAAAATAACTAAAACAGGGAAACAAAGAGCATTAACAGATTTACTAAAGATGGATTGGGAATTACAATCACGAAATCTGAATAATGTACAGGAGGTCGAGCATTTAATACAAAAATTTTATAATACATTGGAAAACTTATACAAAAAATATGAAAAACGCATTACCAAGGGAAAAGGTCAAGAGAAAAGCTGGTGGAACCTGGAACTAGAAATACAAAGGAAAAAAGTTAGAGCAATCAAAAGACGGTTCAAAAGAAGTCGAGGGGATATAAGAGAAATCTTTAAAGCTCAATATTATGAAGAACATAAATTATATGTAGAAAATATTGCACAGGCGAAAAAGAAGGATTGGGAAAATTTTTTAGCCAAAGTAACGAGGAATCCTTTTAATATAGGATACAAATTAGCCCGGAATCAAATTAAAAAAGCAGTCATTATAAAAAGCATGATAAAAGAGGACGGTTCATCAACAAATTGTCTTACAGAAACAGTCGACTATATTATAAGTAAATTATATGATTTAGCAGGAGAAAACGAAGTAAACGAAACAAAAGTCGAAGAAGAGGAAATAAACAATGACATTGAAGATGATGGGGAGTTTACGCAACAGGAAGTGGAAGCAATAATTAGGAACCTAAAGAAAGATATCGCACCAGGACCGGACAACTTAACAACGGAATTTATTCAATTAATAAATCAAAAGCAAAATACCTTTTTTGTAAATATATTTAATTGTTGTTTAAAACTAGGATATTTTCCTCAGGACTGGAAAGTATCAAAAATAATATTGATCCCCAAAAAGAAAAGTCAGAATACACCTGCAGATTACCGACCAATTGCAATAAACTCAATATTCGGAAAGATCCTAGAAAGCTTACTCAAAGACCGCATATATCACTTCTTATACAAAAACGAATTATTCCCCAAAAATCAATACGGGTTCAAGCACGATACCTCGACAATTCAGGCATTAGAGAACATAAAGAAAAAATTAGACCAAGCTTCTCTAGATAAAGAGGGAGCTTTGATTATATCAATGGATATCAAAAATGCATTCAACACCATTGATAAAAAAGAAATAATTAAGTACTTAGAAGAAAATAATTGCCCAAAAAATTTAATAAAATTAACCAATGCAATCATGACAAATCGAAAAATCTCGTACAAAAACGAAAACATTCAGAAAATGTATTGCCTAAGAAAAGGATCCCCCCAAGGATCCCCATTAAGTCCATTACTATGGACCATAATGATTACAGAGGTACTGAGGGAAAATTACCCAGAAAAAACATATGTGCAAGCTTTCGCCGACGATATCACAATAATAATTAAAGGAACATCTAAAAGAAAGCTACAAGATAAAGCAAACCAGACATTAAACATAATACAAAAATGGGGCCTCGAAAAAAAGATTGAATTCAATGCAACAAAAACCGAATTTATGGTTATTAAAGGAAAATATTCAAAAAGCCCACCAATACTTAAATTAGGAGACAATAAAATAAGAAAGGTACAGCAAATGAAAATATTAGGAGTAATCTTAGATGAAAACCTGTCTTTCCTTCCGCATTTAGATTATATAAAAGAGAAAGTGTTCGACTTGTCAATTAACTTAAACAAATTTACAGGTAAAAACAGAGGTATTAAAAACAAACAACTTAGGGAAATATATGTAAGGGGAATGGAAAGAATAATAACTTATGCAGGCCCAGTCTGGTATAGAAACATTGGCACCATAATCAAAAGATTGAAATCAATACAACGGAAACCATTAATATCGATAACTAAAGCCTATAAAACAGTTTCAAATAATGCATTAAACGTCTTAGCTAATGTTCCACCAGTACATCTAAAATTAGAAAAAGAGATAGAACTACACAACATTATCAAAAATGGAAAGCAGTTTATTTGGAATGACAAAATTTTCGATGCGGATTCTATTACTAAAAAAATTGACAAATGGAAAATTCATCCGTCTAAAAGATTAAGATTTAAGTTTAATAAAGAACTCAATCAAGAAACAGATTACAAAATTTTTACAGATGGTTCAAGCAATGAAATTGGAGCTGGGTCAGCTTTTGTAGTTATGAAAGAGCAAAAATTATTAGACACCAAACAATATTCATTACCAAAGTACAGTAACAATTTTGAAGCAGAAGCTATGGCTATAACCAAGGCCATAGAATATATTAGTTTACAACAAAATCGAAGCACCTATCATTTGCTGACAGACAGCCTGTCAGTCCTACAGGGGATAAATAATCCAGAAAACCTCAACCCCTATATATTTAAAATTAAGCAACTGCTCCAAAATGCTTCAGTAAACAACCAAATTATTCTAACATACGTAAAAGGACACAGTGGAAACATCGGCAACGACATAGCAGACGAATTGGCAAAAAAGGCAATAAGATTCGGAGAAGAAGTAGGGGTCCAAATTTCTAAGAATTTTAT
>NW_027464775.1:202500-215000 GCF_043290135.1 Rhipicephalus microplus | reverse complement strand
CCACATGCCGCCGAAATATGGGTGTCGGAGAAAACAGAGTGCCGCGCGTAACGAGGGGCGCGCGTGTTACAGAGAGATATGCCCAAACGCATGAAAGTGTACGCAGGTGTCCTAAGGCAGTTTTTTTTTTTTTTCCTCATTTTGATGTCGCCCCGGCTGACGCGGTTTTCGTTTTTCCGTGCCGCCCCGGCTGACGCGGTTTTCGTTTTTCCGTGCCGCCCCGGCTGACGCAGTTTTTGCGCCGCCCCGGCTGACGCGGTTTTCGCGCCGCCCCGGCTGACGCGGTTTTCGCGCCGCCCCGGCTGACGCGGTTTTTGCGTCGCCCCGGCTGACGCGGTTCGGACTTTGCACTTTTTGGCTCACCCCGGCTGGCGGCCCACTCACTCGATCGCCAGGTCTGTTTGCCCCGGTGGTTCCACCGCCAGGCTTAAGCGCGAACTTTTTTTGTTTGTTTTCTTTTGATTAAGCGCAAGCTTTTTTCTTTGTTTTCTTTTGATTAAGCGCGGGCTTTTTTCTTTGTTTTTTTTTTTGATTTCGCCCCGGCAGACGCGGTTTTTGCGCCGCCCCGGCTGACGCGGTTTTTGCCGCCCCGGCTGACGCAGTTCGGACTTAGCACTTTTCGGCTGTGCCTGGCTGGCGGCCCACTCACTCGATCGCCATGTCTGTTTGCCACAGTTTTCCCGGTGGTGCCGCACCCGGGCTCGCCCCGGCTGACGCAGTTTTCGCGCCGCCCCGGCTGACGCGGTTTCGTGCCGCCCCGGCAGACGCGGTTTTCGCGCCGCCCCGGCTGACGCGGTTTCGTGCCGCCCCGGCAGACGCAGTTCGGACTTAGCACTTTTCGGCTGTGCCTGGCTGGCGGCCCACTCACTCAATCGCCATGTCTGTTTGCCACAGTTTTCCCGGTGGTGCCGCACCCGGGCTCGCCCCGGCTGACGCAGTTTTCGCGCCGCCCCGGCTGACGCGGTTTCGTGCCGCCCCGGCAGACGCGGTTTTCGCGCCGCCCCGGCTGACGCGGTTTCGTGCCGCCCCGGCAGACGCAGTTCGGACTTAGCACTTTTCGGCTGTGCCTGGCTGGCGGCCCACTCACTCGATCGCCATGTCTGTTTGCCACAGTTTTCCCGGTGGTGCCGCACCCGGGCTCGCCCCGGCAGACGCGTTTTTTTTTTCTTTCGCCCCGGCTGACGCAGTTTTCGCGCCGCCCCGGCTGACGCGGTTTCGTGCCGCCCCGGCAGACGCGGTTTTTTGCGCCGCCCCGGCTGACGCGGTTTTTGCCGCCCCGGCTGACGCAGTTCGGACTTAGCACTTTTCGGCTGTGCCTGGCTGGCGGCCCACTCACTCGATCGCCATGTCTGTTTGCCACAGTTTTCCCGGTGGTGCCGCACCCGGGCTCGCCCCGGCTGACGCAGTTTTCGCGCCGCCCCGGCTGACGCGGTTTCGTGCCGCCCCGGCAGACGCGGTTTTCGCGCCGCCCCGGCTGACGCAGTTCGGACTTAGCACTTTTTGGGCTGAGCCTGGCTGGCGGCCCACTCACTCGATCGCCATGTCTGTTTGCCACAGTCTTCCCGGTGGTGCCGCACCCGGGCTCGCCCCGGCAGACGCGTTTTTTTTTCTTTCGCCCCGGCAGACGTGGTTCCCCCCCCCCTTTTCGCTCGCCCCGGCTGACGAGGTTTTCGCGCCGCCCCGGCTGACGCAGTTTTCGCGCCGCCCCGGCTGACGCGGTTTTCGCGCCGCCCCGGCTGACGCGGTTTTTGCGTCGCCCCGGCTGACACGGTTCGGACTTTGCACTTTTCGGCTGTGCCTGGCTGGCGGCCCACTCACTCGATCGCCATGTCTGTTTGCCACAGTTTTCCCGGTGGTGCCGCACCCGGGCTCGCCCCGGCTGACGCAGTTTTCGCGCCGCCCCGGCTGACGCGGTTTCGTGCCGCCCCGGCAGACGCGGTTTTCGCGCCGCCCCGGCTGACGCGGTTTCGTGCCGCCCCGGCAGACGCAGTTCGGACTTAGCACTTTTCGGCTGTGCCTGGCTGGCGGCCCACTCACTCAATCGCCATGTCTGTTTGCCACAGTTTTCCCGGTGGTGCCGCACCCGGGCTCGCCCCGGCTGACGCAGTTTTCGCGCCGCCCCGGCTGACGCGGTTTCGTGCCGCCCCGGCAGACGCGGTTTTCGCGCCGCCCCGGCTGACGCGGTTTCGTGCCGCCCCGGCAGACGCAGTTCGGACTTAGCACTTTTCGGCTGTGCCTGGCTGGCGGCCCACTCACTCGATCGCCATGTCTGTTTGCCACAGTTTTCCCGGTGGTGCCGCACCCGGGCTCGCCCCGGCTGACGCAGTTTTCGCGCCGCCCCGGCTGACGCGGTTTCGTGCCGCCCCGGCAGACGCGGTTTTCGCGCCGCCCCGGCTGACGCAGTTCGGACTTAGCACTTTTTGGGCTGAGCCTGGCTGGCGGCCCACTCACTCGATCGCCATGTCTGTTTGCCACAGTCTTCCCGGTGGTGCCGCACCCGGGCTCGCCCCGGCAGACGCGTTTTTTTTTCTTTCGCCCCGGCAGACGTGGTTCCCCCCCCCTTTTCGCTCGCCCCGGCTGACGAGGTTTTCGCGCCGCCCCGGCTGACGCAGTTTTCGCGCCGCCCCGGCTGACGCGGTTTCGTGCCGCCCCGGCTGACGCGGTTTTCGCGCCGCCCCGGCTGACGCGGTTTTTGCGTCGCCCCGGCTGACACGGTTCGGACTTTGCACTTTTCGGCTGTGCCTGGCTGGCGGCCCACTCACTCGATCGCCATGTCTGTTTGCCACAGTTTTCCCGGTGGTGCCGCACCCGGGCTCGCCCCGGCTGACGCAGTTTTCGCGCCGCCCCGGCTGACGCGGTTTCGTGCCGCCCCGGCAGACGCGGTTTTCGCGCCGCCCCGGCTGACGCGGTTTCGTGCCGCCCCGGCAGACGCAGTTCGGACTTAGCACTTTTCGGCTGTGCCTGGCTGGCGGCCCACTCACTCAATCGCCATGTCTGTTTGCCACAGTTTTCCCGGTGGTGCCGCACCCGGGCTCGCCCCGGCTGACGCAGTTTTCGCGCCGCCCCGGCTGACGCGGTTTCGTGCCGCCCCGGCAGACGCGGTTTTCGCGCCGCCCCGGCTGACGCGGTTTCGTGCCGCCCCGGCAGACGCAGTTCGGACTTAGCACTTTTCGGCTGTGCCTGGCTGGCGGCCCACTCACTCGATCGCCATGTCTGTTTGCCACAGTTTTCCCGGTGGTGCCGCACCCGGGCTCGCCCCGGCAGACGCGTTTTTTTTTTCTTTCGCCCCGGCTGACGCAGTTTTCGCGCCGCCCCGGCTGACGCGGTTTCGTGCCGCCCCGGCAGACGCGGTTTTTTGCGCCGCCCCGGCTGACGCGGTTTTTGCCGCCCCGGCTGACGCAGTTCGGACTTAGCACTTTTCGGCTGTGCCTGGCTGGCGGCCCACTCACTCGATCGCCATGTCTGTTTGCCACAGTTTTCCCGGTGGTGCCGCACCCGGGCTCGCCCCGGCTGACGCAGTTTTCGCGCCGCCCCGGCTGACGCGGTTTCGTGCCGCCCCGGCAGACGCGGTTTTCGCGCCGCCCCGGCTGACGCAGTTCGGACTTAGCACTTTTTGGGCTGAGCCTGGCTGGCGGCCCACTCACTCGATCGCCATGTCTGTTTGCCACAGTCTTCCCGGTGGTGCCGCACCCGGGCTCGCCCCGGCAGACGCGTTTTTTTTTCTTTCGCCCCGGCAGACGTGGTTCCCCCCCCCCCCCCTTTTCGCTCGCCCCGGCTGACGAGGTTTTCGCGCCGCCCCGGCTGACGCAGTTTTCGCGCCGCCCCGGCTGACGCGGTTTCGTGCCGCCCCGGCTGACGCGGTTTTCGCGCCGCCCCGGCTGACGCGGTTTTTGCGTCGCCCCGGCTGACACGGTTCGGACTTTGCACTTTTCGGCTGTGCCTGGCTGGCGGCCCACTCACTCGATCGCCATGTCTGTTTGCCACAGTTTTCCCGGTGGTGCCGCACCCGGGCTTGCCCCGGCAGACGCGTTTTTTTTTTCTTTCGCCCCGGCTGACGCAGTTTTCGCCCCGCCCCGGCTGACGCGGTTTCGTGCCGCCCCGGCAGACGCGGTTTTTTGCGCCGCCCCGGCTGACGCGGTTTTTGCCGCCCCGGCTGACGCAGTTCGGACTTTGCACTTTTTGGCTGAGCCTGGCTGGCGGCCCACTCACTCGATCGCCATGTCTGTTTGCCACAGTTTTCCCGGTGGTGCCGCACCCGGGCTCGCCCCGGCAGACGCGTTTTTTTTTTCCTTCGCCCCGGCAGACGTGGTTCCCCCCCCCCCCTCCGTCTTTCTTTTTGTTTTTTTTTTTCGCCGCGGCTGAAGTGGATTTTTCGGTGCCTCGACGCCCCGGTAGTCGCGGTTTTTCCGTTTCCGCACGGCCCCGGCTGACGCTGCTCGGTCACAGTCGCCTTTTGTGAGGATTGCAGACTTCTTGAGCGCGGGTGTTTTTTTTTGTTGTTGTTGTTGTTTTATTACGCATTCGCTCCAGCAGACGCTGTTTAGACTTTTTGTTTCCTCTTTTATCCTGCGACGAGGTGACGAGGTTTATTCGGTGCCCCGCCGCCCCGGCTGAAGTGATTTTTCCTGTCCCGTGCCGCCCCGGCTGACGCGGTTGGGACTTCGCGTTTGTTCGGCCGCCACGGGTTTTGGCGCACTCGCTCGGTTGCTTGTTGTTGCCACTTGTTGCGAACCCAGGTTTCTTGAGCGAGCGCGGGCGTTTTTTCTTCCTTTCTTTCTTTGTTCTATGTGTTAGCGAATCGGCCTTTAATATCACACGAGGACTCACAACCAACAATTTTCAGTTTGAAGTGTAAAAAATCTGCAGGTGTTGACGTAACTGACTTGCCCCGTACCCTTGAGTACATCCATGAAGTTCTCGTAGTACTACTAAATCGCATTATTCCAAGTGGAGAAATTCCCATAAACTTGCAAACCTCTACACGAAAATCGGTGCGCGTGATAAAGTTGAAAATTATCGTCCGATATCAAATGTGCCTTCTATAACACAAATTCTAGGAAAAAAAAAAAAAACACTTGTTCGCCGTTTTCTGCGCCGTGACTGGCAGCACTCCGGCGAAGCGAAACGGGGTCGATTCGAGCACGATATCGGCGTCTTTCGACGTGCTCGCCGGCGACCGTCGCACGAGTACGTCGCACGAGCGCGTCTGCCGGGGCGCCGTTTGCGAAGCCGACGCAAAAGTGGGAACCGCCGCTCGGATGATCGCCGCTTTCGGCAGAGTGAGTGTTGGCACTCCGGGGAAGCGAAACAGCGTGAATGCGCCCACGAAATCGGCGTATTTTGAAGTGCCCGCCGGCGACCGTCGCACGAGTACGGTAAACCGCGTCAGCCGGGGCGTAGTTCGGGACGCCGACGAAAAAGTGGGAAGCGCAACTCGGATCTTCGCCGTTTTTGCAGGAGTGAGTGGCGGCCCTCCTGCGAGACCAAGAAGCATCGATTCGTGCACGAATTCGGCGCCTTTCGACGTGATCGCCGGCGACCGTCGCTCGAGTAGGGCAAACCGCGTCTGCCGGGGCGGGCTTCGGGACGCCGATGCGAAAGTGGGAAACGCTGCTCGGATGTTCGCCGTTTTTGGCCGAGTGAGTGCTGGCACTCGGGCGAAGCCAAACGGGGCCGATTACGGCACGATATCGGCGTCTTTCGACGTGCCCGGCGGCGACCGTCGCACGAGTACGGTAAACCGCGTCAGCCCGGGCGGAGTTCGGGACGCCGATGCGAAAGTGGAGAACGCCGCTCGGATCTTCGCCGTTTTTGGAGGAGTGAGTGGCGGCACTCCGGAGAAGCCAAGGAGCGCCAATTAGCGCACGATATCGGCGTCTTTCGACGCGCTCGCCGGCGACCGTCGCACGAGTAGGGCAAACCGCGTCTGCCGGGGCGGGGTTTACGACGCCGACGCAAAAGTGGGAACCGCCGCTCGGATGTTGGCCGTTTTTGGCAGAGTGAGTGCTGGCACACCGGCGACGCGAAAGAGCGCGAAAGCGCCCACGAAAGTGGCGTATTTGGACGTGCTTGACGGCGACCGCTGCAGGAGTACGAAAAACCACGTCAGCCGGGGCGAGCGACCCACGGCGGTCTGGGTGCTTATCGCTGCTATTATAGGGGCACCCCGGCAGACGCAGAAAAAAAAAATTTTTTTTCGACCTTCTTTTTTGCTGGTCGAGCTCGGGTAACCCAGGTCGCAATGGGAGCCGCGCACGAAAGCGGCGTCGCGAGACGCGTTCGCGGTCGCTAGTCGCACGAGCTCGGCAACCGCGTCAGCCGGCGCGGAGTTCGGGATGCCGACGGCTAAGTGGGTACCGCTGCTCGGATGTTCGCCGTTTTTGGCCGAGTGAGTGCTGGCACTCCGGCGAAGCGAAACGGGGCCGATTCGGGCACGATATCGGCGTATTTCGACGTGCTCGCCGGCGACCGTCGCACGAGTACGGCAAAGCGCGTCTGCCGGGGCGAGGTTTGCGATGCCGACGAAAAAGTGGGAAGCGCCGCTCGGATCTTCGCCGTTTTTGCAGGAGTGAGTGGCGGCCCTCCTGCGAGACCAAGAAGCATCGACTCGCGCACGATATCGGTGTCTTTCGACGTGCCCGCCGGCCACCGCCGCACGAGTACGGCAAACCGCGTATGCCGGGGCGGGGTTGGCGACGCCGACGCAAAAGTGGGAACCGCCACTAGGATGTTCGCCGTTTTTGGCAGAGTGAGTGCTGGCACTCCGGCGAAGCGAAAGAGCGCGAATGCGCCCACGAAAGTGGCGTGTTTGGACGTGCTTGACGACGACCACCGCAGGAAAACGAAAAACCACGTCAGCCGGGGCGAGCGACCCATGGCGGTCTGGGTGCTTATCGCTGCTATTATAGGGGCACCCCGGCAGACGCAAAAAAAAAAAAAAATTTTTTTCGACATTCTTTTTTGCTCGTCGACCTCGGGTGACCCAGGTCGCAGTGGGAGCCGCGCACGAAAGCGGCGTCGCGAGACGGCTTCGCGGTCGCTAGTCGCACGAGCTCGGCAACCGCGTCTGCCGGGGCGGAGTTCGGGACGCCGACGGCTAAGTGGGAACCGCCGCTCGGATGTTCGCCGTTTGTGGCCGAGTGAGTGCTGGCACTCCGGCGAAGCCAAACGGGGCCGATTCCGGCACGATATCGGCGTCTTTCTACGTGCTCGCCGGCGACCGTCGCACGAGTACGGCAAAGTGCGTCTGCCGGGGCGGGGTTTGCGACGCGTACGCAATAGTGAGAACCGTCGCTCGGATGTTCGTCGTCTTTCGCCGAGCCAGTGCTGGCACTCCGGCGAAGCCGAACGGAGCCGATTCGGGCACGATATCGGCGTCTTTCCACGTGCTCGCCGGCGACCGTCGCACGAGTACGGTAAACCGCGTCAGCCGGGGCGGAGTTCGGGACGCCGATGCGAAAGTGGGAAGCGCCGCTCGGATCTTCGCCGTTTTTGGAGGAGTCAGTGGCGGCACTCCGGTGAAGCCAAGGTGCGCCAATTCGCGCACGATATCGGCGTCTTTCGACGTGCCCGCCGGCCACCGTCGCACGAGTACGGCAAACCTCGTCTGCCGGGGCGGGGTTTGCGACGCCGACGCAAAAGTGGGAACCGCCGCTCGGATGTTCGCCGTTTTTGGCAGAGTGAGTGCTGGCACTCCGGCGAAGCGAAAGAGCGTGAATGCGCCCACGAAAGTAGCGTATTTGGACGTGCTTGACGGCGACCGCCGCAGGAGTACGAAAAACCACGTCAGCCGGGGCGAGCGACCCACGGCGGTCTGGGTGCTTATCGCTGCTATTATAGGGGCACCCCGGCAGACGCAGAAAGAAAAAAAAAAATGGGGACATGGCGTGCGTCACCGTGCGGCTTCGCAGCGTTGCCGAAGTCGCCGAGCCCTTCGACTGAGCCGAACGGCGGACAGGGAACGTTGGTCGGCCGTTCTAACCTGTCGGTGCCACGCCGAGACGTCGTTAAGGAAAACCGCGTCGTGGGCCTCTACGACGCCGTCGAGTCGTTGTACGTTTGGTGTCCAGCGTGTCGGCGGCGAGTAGCGGACACGTCGTTCACGACTTCGGTCTTTCGCAGTCGACGCGAACTTGCGGAGAGTCGTGGTGCCTCACGTTTTCGGCAGAAACCGCGGCGGAATTTTCCCGTGCGTGCGCGCACGACCTCGGTGCTGTGCCGTCAGCGTAGTGTTGCACAAACTCGTGGCCTACCCAAGGTGCGGTACGTTTGCGGCCGTATCCTCGGTGGGAATTTCGTGAGTAGGGTCGCAAATTCTACGACCTCGGCGGGTTTGAGAGCGACGTAGACTTGTGGCACGCTCAACGTGCCACACGTTTCGGGGCACACCCGCGGTGAAATTTTCTCGAGTACGCTCGTATTAGTGCCCAAGGAGGTCTGGGTACTTATCGCTGCTATTATGTGGGGGTTCTCGTGAGCGGCGTACGCGAAAGCGACCGGGTGTCTGATATGCGGCGGGCTTCGGCCTCGTCAAGCGTGTCCTCGGGTCTGCTCCAGGGGAATCCACGGCAGTCGTCTGCAGCCTCATCCGCTTGATGCGTTAGGGGCTGGTTGTCGGACGGTGCCGTTTTACCACGATATCGAGGTGTGTTCCGTGTCGTCCTCGGGCGATTCAGATGCGAAAGCGCCGAAGACGCGGGCGTGACCCGTCGTCTGGCGGCTTTGCAGTCTCGGCTCCGTTGCTAGTTCCGGCCGGTCCACCGACAGTGCAGCGGGCTTGGGCAACCCGCACGGCGCGACCGAGTCGATGCAACGAAAAAGAGCGAGCATGAACGTGCTTCTTGCCGCACGGCTCCCACTCGTCTTTCGGGAAGGTTGTGCCGTAGCGAGCTCGAACGCCGTCATCTCGGAGTGCAAAATAAGCGTGTTGGGGCGCCTGAAGGTGGCCTCCGCCGCACACAGACTGCGTCCGGCCCGCCGAAGGCGAGGACGGACGCGCAGTCGAACGATTACCTGGTTGATCCTGCCAGTAATCATATGCTTGTCTCAAAGATTAAGCCATGCATGTCTAAGTACATGCCGAAATAAGGCGAAACCGCGAATGGCTCATTAAATCAGTTATGGTTCCTTAGATCGTTTCTTCCTACTTGGATAACTGTGGCAATTCTAGAGCTAATACATGCAGTGAGCCTGGAGCCCTTTGGGTAACGGGTGCTTTTATTAGACCAAGATCGATCGGGTTTCGGCCCGTATTGTGTGGTGACTCTGGATAACTTTGTGCTGATCGCATGGCCACGAGCCGGCGACGTTTCTTTCAAGTGTCTGCCTTATCAACTTTCGATGGTAGGTTACTTGCTTACCATGGTTGTTACGGGTAACGGAGAATCAGGGTTCGATTCCGGAGAGGGAGCCTGAGAAACGGCTACCACATCCAAGGAAGGCAGCAGGCGCGCAAATTACCCACTCCCGGCACGGGGAGGTAGTGACGAAAAATAACAATACGGGACTCTTTTGAGGCCCCGTAATTGAAATGAGTACACTCTAAATCCTTTAACGAGGATCAATTGGAGGGCAAGTCTGGTGCCAGCAGCCGCGGTAATTCCAGCTCCAATAGCGTATACTAAAGCTGCTGCGGTTAAAAAGCTCGTAGTTGGATCTCAGTTCCAGACGAGTAGTGCATCTACCCGATGCGACGGCTCGGACTGAACATCATGCCGGTTCTTTCTTGGTGCACTTCATTGTGTGCCTCGAGATGGCCGGTGCTTTTACTTTGAAAAAATTAGAGTGCTCAACGCAGGCGAGTCGCCTGAATAAACTTGCATGGAATAATAGAACAAGACCTCGTTTCTGTTCTGTTGGTTTTTGGAATACGAGGTAATGATTAAGAGGGACGGACGGGGGCATTCGTATTGCGGCGCTAGAGGTGAAATTCTTGGACCGTCGCAAGACGAACTACTGCGAAAGCATTTGCCAAGAATGTTTTCATTGATCAAGAACGAAAGTCAGAGGTTCGAAGGCGATCAGATACCGCCCTAGTTCTGACCATAAACGATGCCAACCAGCGATCCGCCTGAGTTACTCAAATGACTCGGCGGGCAGCTTCCGGGAAACCAAAGTATTTGGGTTCCGGGGGAAGTATGGTTGCAAAGCTGAAACTTAAAGGAATTGACGGAAGGGCACCACCAGGAGTGGAGCCTGCGGCTTAATTTGACTCAACACGGGAAAACTTACCCGGCCCGGACACTGGGAGGATTGACAGATTGAGAGCTCTTTCTTGATTCGGTGGATGGTGGTGCATGGCCGTTCTTAGTTGGTGGAGCGATTTGTCTGGTTAATTCCGATAACGAACGAGACTCTAGCCTATTAAATAGGTGCGGGGTTCCCAGCACCTTACAACCTTCTTAGAGGGACAAGCGGCTCCTAGCCGCACGAAACAGAGCAATAACAGGTCTGTGATGCCCTTAGATGTCCGGGGCCGCACGCGCGCTACACTGAAGGAAGCAGCGTGTCTTTATCCCTGTCTGAAAAGACTGGGTAACCCGTGGAACTTCTTTCGTGATTGGGATAGGGGCTTGCAATTGTTCCCCTTGAACGAGGAATTCCCAGTAAGCGCGAGTCATAAGCTCGCGTTGATTACGTCCCTGCCCTTTGTACACACCGCCCGTCGCTACTACCGATTGAATGATTTAGTGAGGTCTTCGGACCGATGTCCGGCGCGGCCTTTCGGTTGCGCCGGTCTGTTGGAAAGATGACCAAACTTGATCATTTAGAGGAAGTAAAAGTCGTAACAAGGTTTCCGTAGGTGAACCTGCGGAAGGATCATTAACGGATTGTGAAGGGTGAGCGCCTCAGCTGCGTCTGCGCCCGACACTTTCTGCCGCTGACCCCGTTTGGACGCGGGGTCGGCTTTTCCCCACGGGGCTGCCTGAATGTGGAGCGGCACCCCGTGACAAATTGTTGCGCCCAGCGGACGCCAACACCGCGACCTTGGACGGTCGGCCAGGTGGCGGACGCGGGTACAAACGGCGCAACGCACTCATAGGTCGGCTTTCAACCCGCCACAGCACCGTGGCTCGAAGCGCTCGAAATGCGCGACCCGACCGCTGCGGGACCGCCTAGTACTGTAAACAGGAGCGGCGGAGCGCGAACGGCGAGTCGTGGTTACGTCGGTAGAAGGCGAGGCTGCGCGTTCCCGAAACGCCAGCCGAGTGCCCTCCCGACCGTTCGAGCGTGCAAGAACGAGACCCGACAATCGCGCGGCGACTGCCAAGTACGAGAGGAACGGCACAAGCGTCGGCGGTCGGTCAAGGAACTGGCGATGTGACGGGTCCGCTGTGCACCAGTGCATACCGTCCCGCCGTCCGCGGCAAGCGCCTCCGCGTCCTCGGGTGACGGAGGCTGCCGGTCGGTTCTTGCAGGCGAGGGATCTCGCTGGCACCGGTTCGCGTTGACGCGCGGCCGGTCATGGCACGGCGATGCGACGGCCGAGGTGCGCAGTACTCGATGGAGGAACCGCACGCTCCGATGACCGTCCCGCCCTCCGCGGCGTATGCGTACCGACCGTAATGGTTGCAGCAGCGCCGGCCGGCTTTTGAATTCGCCACACGAAACACGGTGCGAGATCGCGGTTAGGGGAGCGTCGACGTTGCCAGGCGTTTTGCTTGCTGCCGAGGGAAAGGCGGCACGGCCACGTCGCGCTCGTCGCGATTAGCGGGTCTGCGCGCTTTGGGAAGGTGCCGCAACGACTTGCCGAAAGAGGAAGCACGGAAGAACGAGGGACTTGGACGTCCCGACAATTGAACGCACTTGCGGCCAGGCCCTTGCTGGCTTCGTTCTTCCGCCTCGAGTAGGCTCGTACGCGGCTCCGGCGCCGAAAGTGGTCCTTGGCACCGACTTCGGTGGACGTGGGAAGTGCCGCGCAAGTACGGCGCGCCTGGCTCCACCTGTTGGCTAAAGTAGGCAGCCGGATCGGCATTTTGGTGTGCGGTGGCAAACCGTGGATGCGAAAAAAGCTTGTGCGATTTCGTGGAACAAAAAGCGGGGGTCCCCCTTTTTATGCGGAGGAGACCGACCCGCCTGCCGTGGTGAACCGCGACGCCACGGTAAAAACGGGAGAGGCTTGTCGATGGGACCGTGCATCCCGCGCTCCACGGAGGCCGGGAGGCGGCCGCCCGAGGAAATGTGTAGCCGTCGAGGCCCGCATCTGCGTGCACTCTTATCCAAATGGGTGTACCGCAGGCATTTTCTGGTTAGGCGGGCCAATGAGAGCGAGCACACAACGATACCTACGGGTCCGGCTTGGAGAACCGGCTTCGACGCCTCCCGAGTATTTATAGAGGGGTGGACCACGAAAGCACTCGCAAGTAGCGAAAGCGAAACGCCGTCCGAAACACACCGTTTGCTCGATTTGCGGCAGCCGAAAAAGGCGCGGCAGAGTTTTGGAGTCCAAGCGTGCGCTGAAAAGCGCCCTTCTTGGCCACTGTTTGGCCGAGTGCCAGAAA
>NW_027464775.1:182500-195000 GCF_043290135.1 Rhipicephalus microplus | reverse complement strand
CCCGGCTGACGCAGTTTTCGCGCCGCCCCGGCTGACGCGGTTTCGTGCCGCCCCGGCAGACGCGGTTTTCGCGCCGCCCCGGCTGACGCGGTTTCGTGCCGCCCCGGCAGACGCAGTTCGGACTTAGCACTTTTCGGCTGTGCCTGGCTGGCGGCCCACTCACTCAATCGCCATGTCTGTTTGCCACAGTTTTCCCGGTGGTGCCGCACCCGGGCTCGCCCCGGCTGACGCAGTTTTCGCGCCGCCCCGGCTGACGCGGTTTCGTGCCGCCCCGGCAGACGCGGTTTTCGCGCCGCCCCGGCTGACGCGGTTTCGTGCCGCCCCGGCAGACGCAGTTCGGACTTAGCACTTTTCGGCTGTGCCTGGCTGGCGGCCCACTCACTCGATCGCCATGTCTGTTTGCCACAGTTTTCCCGGTGGTGCCGCACCCGGGCTCGCCCCGGCAGACGCGTTTTTTTTTTCTTTCGCCCCGGCTGACGCAGTTTTCGCGCCGCCCCGGCTGACGCGGTTTCGTGCCGCCCCGGCAGACGCGGTTTTTTGCGCCGCCCCGGCTGACGCGGTTTTTGCCGCCCCGGCTGACGCAGTTCGGACTTAGCACTTTTCGGCTGTGCCTGGCTGGCGGCCCACTCACTCGATCGCCATGTCTGTTTGCCACAGTTTTCCCGGTGGTGCCGCACCCGGGCTCGCCCCGGCTGACGCAGTTTTCGCGCCGCCCCGGCTGACGCGGTTTCGTGCCGCCCCGGCAGACGCGGTTTTCGCGCCGCCCCGGCTGACGCAGTTCGGACTTAGCACTTTTTGGGCTGAGCCTGGCTGGCGGCCCACTCACTCGATCGCCATGTCTGTTTGCCACAGTCTTCCCGGTGGTGCCGCACCCGGGCTCGCCCCGGCAGACGCGTTTTTTTTTCTTTCGCCCCGGCAGACGTGGTTCCCCCCCCCCCTTTTCGCTCGCCCCGGCTGACGAGGTTTTCGCGCCGCCCCGGCTGACGAGGTTTTCGCGCCGCCCCGGCTGACGCAGTTTTCGCGCCGCCCCGGCTGACGCGGTTTTCGCGCCGCCCCGGCTGACGCGGTTTTTGCGTCGCCCCGGCTGACACGGTTCGGACTTTGCACTTTTCGGCTGTGCCTGGCTGGCGGCCCACTCACTCGATCGCCATGTCTGTTTGCCACAGTTTTCCCGGTGGTGCCGCACCCGGGCTCGCCCCGGCTGACGCAGTTTTCGCGCCGCCCCGGCTGACGCGGTTTCGTGCCGCCCCGGCAGACGCGGTTTTCGCGCCGCCCCGGCTGACGCGGTTTCGTGCCGCCCCGGCAGACGCAGTTCGGACTTAGCACTTTTCGGCTGTGCCTGGCTGGCGGCCCACTCACTCAATCGCCATGTCTGTTTGCCACAGTTTTCCCGGTGGTGCCGCACCCGGGCTCGCCCCGGCTGACGCAGTTTTCGCGCCGCCCCGGCTGACGCGGTTTCGTGCCGCCCCGGCAGACGCGGTTTTCGCGCCGCCCCGGCTGACGCGGTTTCGTGCCGCCCCGGCAGACGCAGTTCGGACTTAGCACTTTTCGGCTGTGCCTGGCTGGCGGCCCACTCACTCGATCGCCATGTCTGTTTGCCACAGTTTTCCCGGTGGTGCCGCACCCGGGCTCGCCCCGGCAGACGCGTTTTTTTTTTTCTTTCGCCCCGGCTGACGCAGTTTTCGCGCCGCCCCGGCTGACGCGGTTTCGTGCCGCCCCGGCAGACGCGGTTTTTTGCGCCGCCCCGGCTGACGCGGTTTTTGCCGCCCCGGCTGACGCAGTTCGGACTTAGCACTTTTCGGCTGTGCCTGGCTGGCGGCCCACTCACTCGATCGCCATGTCTGTTTGCCACAGTTTTCCCGGTGGTGCCGCACCCGGGCTCGCCCCGGCTGACGCAGTTTTCGCGCCGCCCCGGCTGACGCGGTTTCGTGCCGCCCCGGCAGACGCGGTTTTCGCGCCGCCCCGGCTGACGCAGTTCGGACTTAGCACTTTTTGGGCTGAGCCTGGCTGGCGGCCCACTCACTCGATCGCCATGTCTGTTTGCCACAGTCTTCCCGGTGGTGCCGCACCCGGGCTCGCCCCGGCAGACGCGTTTTTTTTTCTTTCGCCCCGGCAGACGTGGTTCCCCCCCCCCTTTTCGCTCGCCCCGGCTGACGAGGTTTTCGCGCCGCCCCGGCTGACGCAGTTTTCGCGCCGCCCCGGCTGACGCGGTTTCGTGCCGCCCCGGCTGACGCGGTTTTCGCGCCGCCCCGGCTGACGCGGTTTTTGCGTCGCCCCGGCTGACACGGTTCGGACTTTGCACTTTTCGGCTGTGCCTGGCTGGCGGCCCACTCACTCGATCGCCATGTCTGTTTGCCACAGTTTTCCCGGTGGTGCCGCACCCGGGCTCGCCCCGGCTGACGCAGTTTTCGCGCCGCCCCGGCTGACGCGGTTTCGTGCCGCCCCGGCAGACGCGGTTTTCGCGCCGCCCCGGCTGACGCGGTTTCGTGCCGCCCCGGCAGACGCAGTTCGGACTTAGCACTTTTCGGCTGTGCCTGGCTGGCGGCCCACTCACTCAATCGCCATGTCTGTTTGCCACAGTTTTCCCGGTGGTGCCGCACCCGGGCTCGCCCCGGCTGACGCAGTTTTCGCGCCGCCCCGGCTGACGCGGTTTCGTGCCGCCCCGGCAGACGCGGTTTTCGCGCCGCCCCGGCTGACGCGGTTTCGTGCCGCCCCGGCAGACGCAGTTCGGACTTAGCACTTTTCGGCTGTGCCTGGCTGGCGGCCCACTCACTCGATCGCCATGTCTGTTTGCCACAGTTTTCCCGGTGGTGCCGCACCCGGGCTCGCCCCGGCAGACGCGTTTTTTTTTTTCTTTCGCCCCGGCTGACGCAGTTTTCGCGCCGCCCCGGCTGACGCGGTTTCGTGCCGCCCCGGCAGACGCGGTTTTTTGCGCCGCCCCGGCTGACGCGGTTTTTGCCGCCCCGGCTGACGCAGTTCGGACTTAGCACTTTTCGGCTGTGCCTGGCTGGCGGCCCACTCACTCGATCGCCATGTCTGTTTGCCACAGTTTTCCCGGTGGTGCCGCACCCGGGCTCGCCCCGGCTGACGCAGTTTTCGCGCCGCCCCGGCTGACGCGGTTTCGTGCCGCCCCGGCAGACGCGGTTTTCGCGCCGCCCCGGCTGACGCAGTTCGGACTTAGCACTTTTTGGGCTGAGCCTGGCTGGCGGCCCACTCACTCGATCGCCATGTCTGTTTGCCACAGTCTTCCCGGTGGTGCCGCACCCGGGCTCGCCCCGGCAGACGCGTTTTTTTTTCTTTCGCCCCGGCAGACGTGGTTCCCCCCCCCCCCCTTTTCGCTCGCCCCGGCTGACGAGGTTTTCGCGCCGCCCCGGCTGACGCAGTTTTCGCGCCGCCCCGGCTGACGCGGTTTCGTGCCGCCCCGGCTGACGCGGTTTTCGCGCCGCCCCGGCTGACGCGGTTTTTGCGTCGCCCCGGCTGACACGGTTCGGACTTTGCACTTTTCGGCTGTGCCTGGCTGGCGGCCCACTCACTCGATCGCCATGTCTGTTTGCCACAGTTTTCCCGGTGGTGCCGCACCCGGGCTTGCCCCGGCAGACGCGTTTTTTTTTTCTTTCGCCCCGGCTGACGCAGTTTTCGCCCCGCCCCGGCTGACGCGGTTTCGTGCCGCCCCGGCAGACGCGGTTTTTTGCGCCGCCCCGGCTGACGCGGTTTTTGCCGCCCCGGCTGACGCAGTTCGGACTTTGCACTTTTTGGCTGAGCCTGGCTGGCGGCCCACTCACTCGATCGCCATGTCTGTTTGCCACAGTTTTCCCGGTGGTGCCGCACCCGGGCTCGCCCCGGCAGACGCGTTTTTTTTTCCTTCGCCCCGGCAGACGTGGTTCCCCCCCCCCCCTCCGTCTTTCTTTTTGTTTTTTTTTTCGCCGCGGCTGAAGTGGATTTTTCGGTGCCTCGACGCCCCGGTAGTCGCGGTTTTTCCGTTTCCGCACGGCCCCGGCTGACGCTGCTCGGTCACAGTCGCCTTTTGTGAGGATTGCAGACTTCTTGAGCGCGGGTGTTTTTTTTTGTTGTTGTTGTTGTTTTATTACGCATTCGCTCCAGCAGACGCTGTTTAGACTTTTTGTTTCCTCTTTTATCCTGCGACGAGGTGACGAGGTTTATTCGGTGCCCCGCCGCCCCGGCTGAAGTGATTTTTCCTGTCCCGTGCCGCCCCGGCTGACGCGGTTGGGACTTCGCGTTTGTTCGGCCGCCACGGGTTTTGGCGCACTCGCTCGGTTGCTTGTTGTTGCCACTTGTTGCGAACCCAGGTTTCTTGAGCGAGCGCGGGCGTTTTTTCTTCCTTTCTTTCTTTGTTCTATGTGTTAGCGAATCGGCCTTTAATATCACACGAGGACTCACAACCAACAATTTTCAGTTTGAAGTGTAAAAAATCTGCAGGTGTTGACGTAACTGACTTGCCCCGTACCCTTGAGTACATCCATGAAGTTCTCGTAGTACTACTAAATCGCATTATTCCAAGTGGAGAAATTCCCATAAACTTGCAAACCTCTACACGAAAATCGGTGCGCGTGATAAAGTTGAAAATTATCGTCCGATATCAAATGTGCCTTCTATAACACAAATTCTAGGAAAAAAAAAAAACACTTGTTCGCCGTTTTCTGCGCCGTGACTGGCAGCACTCCGGCGAAGCGAAACGGGGTCGATTCGAGCACGATATCGGCGTCTTTCGACGTGCTCGCCGGCGACCGTCGCACGAGTACGTCGCACGAGCGCGTCTGCCGGGGCGCCGTTTGCGAAGCCGACGCAAAAGTGGGAACCGCCGCTCGGATGATCGCCGCTTTCGGCAGAGTGAGTGTTGGCACTCCGGGGAAGCGAAACAGCGTGAATGCGCCCACGAAATCGGCGTATTTTGAAGTGCCCGCCGGCGACCGTCGCACGAGTACGGTAAACCGCGTCAGCCGGGGCGTAGTTCGGGACGCCGACGAAAAAGTGGGAAGCGCAACTCGGATCTTCGCCGTTTTTGCAGGAGTGAGTGGCGGCCCTCCTGCGAGACCAAGAAGCATCGATTCGTGCACGAATTCGGCGCCTTTCGACGTGATCGCCGGCGACCGTCGCTCGAGTAGGGCAAACCGCGTCTGCCGGGGCGGGCTTCGGGACGCCGATGCGAAAGTGGGAAACGCTGCTCGGATGTTCGCCGTTTTTGGCCGAGTGAGTGCTGGCACTCGGGCGAAGCCAAACGGGGCCGATTACGGCACGATATCGGCGTCTTTCGACGTGCCCGGCGGCGACCGTCGCACGAGTACGGTAAACCGCGTCAGCCCGGGCGGAGTTCGGGACGCCGATGCGAAAGTGGAGAACGCCGCTCGGATCTTCGCCGTTTTTGGAGGAGTGAGTGGCGGCACTCCGGAGAAGCCAAGGAGCGCCAATTAGCGCACGATATCGGCGTCTTTCGACGCGCTCGCCGGCGACCGTCGCACGAGTAGGGCAAACCGCGTCTGCCGGGGCGGGGTTTACGACGCCGACGCAAAAGTGGGAACCGCCGCTCGGATGTTGGCCGTTTTTGGCAGAGTGAGTGCTGGCACACCGGCGACGCGAAAGAGCGCGAAAGCGCCCACGAAAGTGGCGTATTTGGACGTGCTTGACGGCGACCGCTGCAGGAGTACGAAAAACCACGTCAGCCGGGGCGAGCGACCCACGGCGGTCTGGGTGCTTATCGCTGCTATTATAGGGGCACCCCGGCAGACGCAGAAAAAAAAAATTTTTTTTCGACCTTCTTTTTTGCTGGTCGAGCTCGGGTAACCCAGGTCGCAATGGGAGCCGCGCACGAAAGCGGCGTCGCGAGACGCGTTCGCGGTCGCTAGTCGCACGAGCTCGGCAACCGCGTCAGCCGGCGCGGAGTTCGGGATGCCGACGGCTAAGTGGGTACCGCTGCTCGGATGTTCGCCGTTTTTGGCCGAGTGAGTGCTGGCACTCCGGCGAAGCGAAACGGGGCCGATTCGGGCACGATATCGGCGTATTTCGACGTGCTCGCCGGCGACCGTCGCACGAGTACGGCAAAGCGCGTCTGCCGGGGCGAGGTTTGCGATGCCGACGAAAAAGTGGGAAGCGCCGCTCGGATCTTCGCCGTTTTTGCAGGAGTGAGTGGCGGCCCTCCTGCGAGACCAAGAAGCATCGACTCGCGCACGATATCGGTGTCTTTCGACGTGCCCGCCGGCCACCGCCGCACGAGTACGGCAAACCGCGTATGCCGGGGCGGGGTTGGCGACGCCGACGCAAAAGTGGGAACCGCCACTAGGATGTTCGCCGTTTTTGGCAGAGTGAGTGCTGGCACTCCGGCGAAGCGAAAGAGCGCGAATGCGCCCACGAAAGTGGCGTGTTTGGACGTGCTTGACGACGACCACCGCCGGAAAACGAAAAACCACGTCAGCCGGGGCGAGCGACCCATGGCGGTCTGGGTGCTTATCGCTGCTATTATAGGGGCACCCCGGCAGACGCAAAAAAAAAAAAAATTTTTTTCGACATTCTTTTTTGCTCGTCGACCTCGGGTGACCCAGGTCGCAGTGGGAGCCGCGCACGAAAGCGGCGTCGCGAGACGGCTTCGCGGTCGCTAGTCGCACGAGCTCGGCAACCGCGTCTGCCGGGGCGGAGTTCGGGACGCCGACGGCTAAGTGGGAACCGCCGCTCGGATGTTCGCCGTTTGTGGCCGAGTGAGTGCTGGCACTCCGGCGAAGCCAAACGGGGCCGATTCCGGCACGATATCGGCGTCTTTCTACGTGCTCGCCGGCGACCGTCGCACGAGTACGGCAAAGTGCGTCTGCCGGGGCGGGGTTTGCGACGCGTACGCAATAGTGAGAACCGTCGCTCGGATGTTCGTCGTCTTTCGCCGAGCCAGTGCTGGCACTCCGGCGAAGCCGAACGGAGCCGATTCGGGCACGATATCGGCGTCTTTCCACGTGCTCGCCGGCGACCGTCGCACGAGTACGGTAAACCGCGTCAGCCGGGGCGGAGTTCGGGACGCCGATGCGAAAGTGGGAAGCGCCGCTCGGATCTTCGCCGTTTTTGGAGGAGTCAGTGGCGGCACTCCGGTGAAGCCAAGGTGCGCCAATTCGCGCACGATATCGGCGTCTTTCGACGTGCCCGCCGGCCACCGTCGCACGAGTACGGCAAACCTCGTCTGCCGGGGCGGGGTTTGCGACGCCGACGCAAAAGTGGGAACCGCCGCTCGGATGTTCGCCGTTTTTGGCAGAGTGAGTGCTGGCACTCCGGCGAAGCGAAAGAGCGTGAATGCGCCCACGAAAGTAGCGTATTTGGACGTGCTTGACGGCGACCGCCGCAGGAGTACGAAAAACCACGTCAGCCGGGGCGAGCGACCCACGGCGGTCTGGGTGCTTATCGCTGCTATTATAGGGGCACCCCGGCAGACGCAGAAAGAAAAAAAAAATGGGGACATGGCGTGCGTCACCGTGCGGCTTCGCAGCGTTGCCGAAGTCGCCGAGCCCTTCGACTGAGCCGAACGGCGGACAGGGAACGTTGGTCGGCCGTTCTAACCTGTCGGTGCCACGCCGAGACGTCGTTAAGGAAAACCGCGTCGTGGGCCTCTACGACGCCGTCGAGTCGTTGTACGTTTGGTGTCCAGCGTGTCGGCGGCGAGTAGCGGACACGTCGTTCACGACTTCGGTCTTTCGCAGTCGACGCGAACTTGCGGAGAGTCGTGGTGCCTCACGTTTTCGGCAGAAACCGCGGCGGAATTTTCCCGTGCGTGCGCGCACGACCTCGGTGCTGTGCCGTCAGCGTAGTGTTGCACAAACTCGTGGCCTACCCAAGGTGCGGTACGTTTGCGGCCGTATCCTCGGTGGGAATTTCGTGAGTAGGGTCGCAAATTCTACGACCTCGGCGGGTTTGAGAGCGACGTAGACTTGTGGCACGCTCAACGTGCCACACGTTTCGGGGCACACCCGCGGTGAAATTTTCTCGAGTACGCTCGTATTAGTGCCCAAGGAGGTCTGGGTACTTATCGCTGCTATTATGTGGGGGTTCTCGTGAGCGGCGTACGCGAAAGCGACCGGGTGTCTGATATGCGGCGGGCTTCGGCCTCGTCAAGCGTGTCCTCGGGTCTGCTCCAGGGGAATCCACGGCAGTCGTCTGCAGCCTCATCCGCTTGATGCGTTAGGGGCTGGTTGTCGGACGGTGCCGTTTTACCACGATATCGAGGTGTGTTCCGTGTCGTCCTCGGGCGATTCAGATGCGAAAGCGCCGAAGACGCGGGCGTGACCCGTCGTCTGGCGGCTTTGCAGTCTCGGCTCCGTTGCTAGTTCCGGCCGGTCCACCGACAGTGCAGCGGGCTTGGGCAACCCGCACGGCGCGACCGAGTCGATGCAACGAAAAAGAGCGAGCATGAACGTGCTTCTTGCCGCACGGCTCCCACTCGTCTTTCGGGAAGGTTGTGCCGTAGCGAGCTCGAACGCCGTCATCTCGGAGTGCAAAATAAGCGTGTTGGGGCGCCTGAAGGTGGCCTCCGCCGCACACAGACTGCGTCCGGCCCGCCGAAGGCGAGGACGGACGCGCAGTCGAACGATTACCTGGTTGATCCTGCCAGTAATCATATGCTTGTCTCAAAGATTAAGCCATGCATGTCTAAGTACATGCCGAAATAAGGCGAAACCGCGAATGGCTCATTAAATCAGTTATGGTTCCTTAGATCGTTTCTTCCTACTTGGATAACTGTGGCAATTCTAGAGCTAATACATGCAGTGAGCCTGGAGCCCTTTGGGTAACGGGTGCTTTTATTAGACCAAGATCGATCGGGTTTCGGCCCGTATTGTGTGGTGACTCTGGATAACTTTGTGCTGATCGCATGGCCACGAGCCGGCGACGTTTCTTTCAAGTGTCTGCCTTATCAACTTTCGATGGTAGGTTACTTGCTTACCATGGTTGTTACGGGTAACGGAGAATCAGGGTTCGATTCCGGAGAGGGAGCCTGAGAAACGGCTACCACATCCAAGGAAGGCAGCAGGCGCGCAAATTACCCACTCCCGGCACGGGGAGGTAGTGACGAAAAATAACAATACGGGACTCTTTTGAGGCCCCGTAATTGAAATGAGTACACTCTAAATCCTTTAACGAGGATCAATTGGAGGGCAAGTCTGGTGCCAGCAGCCGCGGTAATTCCAGCTCCAATAGCGTATACTAAAGCTGCTGCGGTTAAAAAGCTCGTAGTTGGATCTCAGTTCCAGACGAGTAGTGCATCTACCCGATGCGACGGCTCGGACTGAACATCATGCCGGTTCTTTCTTGGTGCACTTCATTGTGTGCCTCGAGATGGCCGGTGCTTTTACTTTGAAAAAATTAGAGTGCTCAACGCAGGCGAGTCGCCTGAATAAACTTGCATGGAATAATAGAACAAGACCTCGTTTCTGTTCTGTTGGTTTTTGGAATACGAGGTAATGATTAAGAGGGACGGACGGGGGCATTCGTATTGCGGCGCTAGAGGTGAAATTCTTGGACCGTCGCAAGACGAACTACTGCGAAAGCATTTGCCAAGAATGTTTTCATTGATCAAGAACGAAAGTCAGAGGTTCGAAGGCGATCAGATACCGCCCTAGTTCTGACCATAAACGATGCCAACCAGCGATCCGCCTGAGTTACTCAAATGACTCGGCGGGCAGCTTCCGGGAAACCAAAGTATTTGGGTTCCGGGGGAAGTATGGTTGCAAAGCTGAAACTTAAAGGAATTGACGGAAGGGCACCACCAGGAGTGGAGCCTGCGGCTTAATTTGACTCAACACGGGAAAACTTACCCGGCCCGGACACTGGGAGGATTGACAGATTGAGAGCTCTTTCTTGATTCGGTGGATGGTGGTGCATGGCCGTTCTTAGTTGGTGGAGCGATTTGTCTGGTTAATTCCGATAACGAACGAGACTCTAGCCTATTAAATAGGTGCGGGGTTCCCAGCACCTTACAACCTTCTTAGAGGGACAAGCGGCTCCTAGCCGCACGAAACAGAGCAATAACAGGTCTGTGATGCCCTTAGATGTCCGGGGCCGCACGCGCGCTACACTGAAGGAAGCAGCGTGTCTTTATCCCTGTCTGAAAAGACTGGGTAACCCGTGGAACTTCTTTCGTGATTGGGATAGGGGCTTGCAATTGTTCCCCTTGAACGAGGAATTCCCAGTAAGCGCGAGTCATAAGCTCGCGTTGATTACGTCCCTGCCCTTTGTACACACCGCCCGTCGCTACTACCGATTGAATGATTTAGTGAGGTCTTCGGACCGATGTCCGGCGCGGCCTTTCGGTTGCGCCGGTCTGTTGGAAAGATGACCAAACTTGATCATTTAGAGGAAGTAAAAGTCGTAACAAGGTTTCCGTAGGTGAACCTGCGGAAGGATCATTAACGGATTGTGAAGGGTGAGCGCCTCAGCTGCGTCTGCGCCCGACACTTTCTGCCGCTGACCCCGTTTGGACGCGGGGTCGGCTTTTCCCCACGGGGCTGCCTGAATGTGGAGCGGCACCCCGTGACAAATTGTTGCGCCCAGCGGACGCCAACACCGCGACCTTGGACGGTCGGCCAGGTGGCGGACGCGGGTACAAACGGCGCAACGCACTCATAGGTCGGCTTTCGACCCGCCACAGCACCGTGGCTCGAAGCGCTCGAAATGCGCGACCCGACCGCTGCGGGACCGCCTAGTACTGTAAACAGGAGCGGCGGAGCGCGAACGGCGAGTCGTGGTTACGTCGGTAGAAGGCGAGGCTGCGCGTTCCCGAAACGCCAGCCGAGTGCCCTCCCGACCGTTCGAGCGTGCAAGAACGAGACCCGACAATCGCGCGGCGACTGCCAAGTACGAGAGGAACGGCACAAGCGTCGGCGGTCGGTCAAGGAACTGGCGATGTGACGGGTCCGCTGTGCACCAGTGCATACCGTCCCGCCGTCCGCGGCAAGCGCCTCCGCGTCCTCGGGTGACGGAGGCTGCCGGTCGGTTCTTGCAGGCGAGGGATCTCGCTGGCACCGGTTCGCGTTGACGCGCGGCCGGTCATGGCACGGCGATGCGACGGCCGAGGTGCGCAGTACTCGATGGAGGAACCGCACGCTCCGATGACCGTCCCGCCCTCCGCGGCGTATGCGTACCGACCGTAATGGTTGCAGCAGCGCCGGCCGGCTTTTGAATTCGCCACACGAAACACGGTGCGAGATCGCGGTTAGGGGAGCGTCGACGTTGCCAGGCGTTTTGCTTGCTGCCGAGGGAAAGGCGGCACGGCCACGTCGCGCTCGTCGCGATTAGCGGGTCTGCGCGCTTTGGGAAGGTGCCGCAACGACTTGCCGAAAGAGGAAGCACGGAAGAACGAGGGACTTGGACGTCCCGACAATTGAACGCACTTGCGGCCAGGCCCTTGCTGGCTTCGTTCTTCCGCCTCGAGTAGGCTCGTACGCGGCTCCGGCGCCGAAAGTGGTCCTTGGCACCGACTTCGGTGGACGTGGGAAGTGCCGCGCAAGTACGGCGCGCCTGGCTCCACCTGTTGGCTAAAGTAGGCAGCCGGATCGGCATTTTGGTGTGCGGTGGCAAACCGTGGATGCGAAAAAAGCTTGTGCGATTTCGTGGAACAAAAAGCGGGGGTCCCCCTTTTTATGCGGAGGAGACCGACCCGCCTGCCGTGGTGAACCGCGACGCCACGGTAAAAACGGGAGAGGCTTGTCGATGGGACCGTGCATCCCGCGCTCCACGGAGGCCGGGAGGCGGCCGCCCGAGGAAATGTGTAGCCGTCGAGGCCCGCATCTGCGTGCACTCTTATCCAAATGGGTGTACCGCAGGCATTTTCTGGTTAGGCGGGCCAATGAGAGCGAGCACACAACGATACCTACGGGTCCGGCTTGGAGAACCGGCTTCGACGCCTCCCGAGTATTTATAGAGGGGTGGACCACGAAAGCACTCGCAAGTAGCGAAAGCGAAACGCCGTCCGAAACACACCGTTTGCTCGATTTGCGGCAGCCGAAAAAGGCGCGGCAGAGTTTTGGAGTCCAAGCGTGCGCTGAAAAGCGCCCTTCTTGGCCACTGTTTGGCCGAGTGCCAGAAACGTTTGGTTTTGACTGTACGGAATTGAACAAACACTTTTTCACGACTCTAAGCGGTGGATCACTCGGTTCTCGGGTCGATGAAGAACGCAGCCAGCTGCGAGACTTGGTGTGAATTGCAGGACACACTGAGCACTGATTCTTTGAACGCACATTGCGGCCTTGGGTCTTCCCTTGGCTTCGTCTGTCTGAGGGTCGGATCACATATCAAGAGAGCCTTCGGCGCACAAGGGAACGTGAGCCGTCGACTCGTTTTGACCGCGTCGGCAACACGGACAGCACGCTGAACACCTCACAGCGAGCGCCAACAGCGGCCACTCAAGGGCGAGACGGTGGCGACCGTCGTGCCAGAGCCCAACCGAAACGGGGGCGACCGACTGCATTGAGGATGTGGCACCTCGTTGAGACCGCCGCAGGACTTCGAGTCGGAAGGAA
>NW_027464775.1:162500-175000 GCF_043290135.1 Rhipicephalus microplus | reverse complement strand
TTTCTTTCGCCCCGGCTGACGCAGTTTTCGCGCCGCCCCGGCTGACGCGGTTTCGTGCCGCCCCGGCAGACGCGGTTTTTTGCGCCGCCCCGGCTGACGCGGTTTTTGCCGCCCCGGCTGACGCAGTTCGGACTTAGCACTTTTCGGCTGTGCCTGGCTGGCGGCCCACTCACTCGATCGCCATGTCTGTTTGCCACAGTTTTCCCGGTGGTGCCGCACCCGGGCTCGCCCCGGCTGACGCAGTTTTCGCGCCGCCCCGGCTGACGCGGTTTCGTGCCGCCCCGGCAGACGCGGTTTTCGCGCCGCCCCGGCTGACGCAGTTCGGACTTAGCACTTTTTGGGCTGAGCCTGGCTGGCGGCCCACTCACTCGATCGCCATGTCTGTTTGCCACAGTCTTCCCGGTGGTGCCGCACCCGGGCTCGCCCCGGCAGACGCGTTTTTTTTTCTTTCGCCCCGGCAGACGTGGTTCCCCCCCCCCCTTTTCGCTCGCCCCGGCTGACGAGGTTTTCGCGCCGCCCCGGCTGACGCAGTTTTCGCGCCGCCCCGGCTGACGCGGTTTCGTGCCGCCCCGGCTGACGCGGTTTTCGCGCCGCCCCGGCTGACGCGGTTTTTGCGTCGCCCCGGCTGACACGGTTCGGACTTTGCACTTTTCGGCTGTGCCTGGCTGGCGGCCCACTCACTCGATCGCCATGTCTGTTTGCCACAGTTTTCCCGGTGGTGCCGCACCCGGGCTCGCCCCGGCTGACGCAGTTTTCGCGCCGCCCCGGCTGACGCGGTTTCGTGCCGCCCCGGCAGACGCGGTTTTCGCGCCGCCCCGGCTGACGCGGTTTCGTGCCGCCCCGGCAGACGCAGTTCGGACTTAGCACTTTTCGGCTGTGCCTGGCTGGCGGCCCACTCACTCAATCGCCATGTCTGTTTGCCACAGTTTTCCCGGTGGTGCCGCACCCGGGCTCGCCCCGGCTGACGCAGTTTTCGCGCCGCCCCGGCTGACGCGGTTTCGTGCCGCCCCGGCAGACGCGGTTTTCGCGCCGCCCCGGCTGACGCGGTTTCGTGCCGCCCCGGCAGACGCAGTTCGGACTTAGCACTTTTCGGCTGTGCCTGGCTGGCGGCCCACTCACTCGATCGCCATGTCTGTTTGCCACAGTTTTCCCGGTGGTGCCGCACCCGGGCTCGCCCCGGCAGACGCGTTTTTTTTTTCTTTCGCCCCGGCTGACGCAGTTTTCGCGCCGCCCCGGCTGACGCGGTTTCGTGCCGCCCCGGCAGACGCGGTTTTTTGCGCCGCCCCGGCTGACGCGGTTTTTGCCGCCCCGGCTGACGCAGTTCGGACTTAGCACTTTTCGGCTGTGCCTGGCTGGCGGCCCACTCACTCGATCGCCATGTCTGTTTGCCACAGTTTTCCCGGTGGTGCCGCACCCGGGCTCGCCCCGGCTGACGCAGTTTTCGCGCCGCCCCGGCTGACGCGGTTTCGTGCCGCCCCGGCAGACGCGGTTTTCGCGCCGCCCCGGCTGACGCAGTTCGGACTTAGCACTTTTTGGGCTGAGCCTGGCTGGCGGCCCACTCACTCGATCGCCATGTCTGTTTGCCACAGTCTTCCCGGTGGTGCCGCACCCGGGCTCGCCCCGGCAGACGCGTTTTTTTTTCTTTCGCCCCGGCAGACGTGGTTCCCCCCCCCCCTTTTCGCTCGCCCCGGCTGACGAGGTTTTCGCGCCGCCCCGGCTGACGAGGTTTTCGCGCCGCCCCGGCTGACGCAGTTTTCGCGCCGCCCCGGCTGACGCGGTTTTCGCGCCGCCCCGGCTGACGCGGTTTTTGCGTTGCCCCGGCTGACACGGTTCGGACTTTGCACTTTTCGGCTGTGCCTGGCTGGCGGCCCACTCACTCGATCGCCATGTCTGTTTGCCACAGTTTTCCCGGTGGTGCCGCACCCGGGCTCGCCCCGGCTGACGCAGTTTTCGCGCCGCCCCGGCTGACGCGGTTTCGTGCCGCCCCGGCAGACGCGGTTTTCGCGCCGCCCCGGCTGACGCGGTTTCGTGCCGCCCCGGCAGACGCAGTTCGGACTTAGCACTTTTCGGCTGTGCCTGGCTGGCGGCCCACTCACTCAATCGCCATGTCTGTTTGCCACAGTTTTCCCGGTGGTGCCGCACCCGGGCTCGCCCCGGCTGACGCAGTTTTCGCGCCGCCCCGGCTGACGCGGTTTCGTGCCGCCCCGGCAGACGCGGTTTTCGCGCCGCCCCGGCTGACGCGGTTTCGTGCCGCCCCGGCAGACGCAGTTCGGACTTAGCACTTTTCGGCTGTGCCTGGCTGGCGGCCCACTCACTCGATCGCCATGTCTGTTTGCCACAGTTTTCCCGGTGGTGCCGCACCCGGGCTCGCCCCGGCAGACGCGTTTTTTTTTTTCTTTCGCCCCGGCTGACGCAGTTTTCGCGCCGCCCCGGCTGACGCGGTTTCGTGCCGCCCCGGCAGACGCGGTTTTTTGCGCCGCCCCGGCTGACGCGGTTTTTGCCGCCCCGGCTGACGCAGTTCGGACTTAGCACTTTTCGGCTGTGCCTGGCTGGCGGCCCACTCACTCGATCGCCATGTCTGTTTGCCACAGTTTTCCCGGTGGTGCCGCACCCGGGCTCGCCCAGGCTGACGCAGTTTTCGCGCCGCCCCGGCTGACGCGGTTTCGTGCCGCCCCGGCAGACGCGGTTTTCGCGCCGCCCCGGCTGACGCAGTTCGGACTTAGCACTTTTTGGGCTGAGCCTGGCTGGCGGCCCACTCACTCGATCGCCATGTCTGTTTGCCACAGTCTTCCCGGTGGTGCCGCACCCGGGCTCGCCCCGGCAGACGCGTTTTTTTTTCTTTCGCCCCGGCAGACGTGGTTCCCCCCCCCTTTTCGCTCGCCCCGGCTGACGAGGTTTTCGCGCCGCCCCGGCTGACGCAGTTTTCGCGCCGCCCCGGCTGACGCGGTTTCGTGCCGCCCCGGCTGACGCGGTTTTCGCGCCGCCCCGGCTGACGCGGTTTTTGCGTCGCCCCGGCTGACACGGTTCGGACTTTGCACTTTTCGGCTGTGCCTGGCTGGCGGCCCACTCACTCGATCGCCATGTCTGTTTGCCACAGTTTTCCCGGTGGTGCCGCACCCGGGCTCGCCCCGGCTGACGCAGTTTTCGCGCCGCCCCGGCTGACGCGGTTTCGTGCCGCCCCGGCAGACGCGGTTTTCGCGCCGCCCCGGCTGACGCGGTTTCGTGCCGCCCCGGCAGACGCAGTTCGGACTTAGCACTTTTCGGCTGTGCCTGGCTGGCGGCCCACTCACTCAATCGCCATGTCTGTTTGCCACAGTTTTCCCGGTGGTGCCGCACCCGGGCTCGCCCCGGCTGACGCAGTTTTCGCGCCGCCCCGGCTGACGCGGTTTCGTGCCGCCCCGGCAGACGCGGTTTTCGCGCCGCCCCGGCTGACGCGGTTTCGTGCCGCCCCGGCAGACGCAGTTCGGACTTAGCACTTTTCGGCTGTGCCTGGCTGGCGGCCCACTCACTCGATCGCCATGTCTGTTTGCCACAGTTTTCCCGGTGGTGCCGCACCCGGGCTCGCCCCGGCAGACGCGTTTTTTTTTTTCTTTCGCCCCGGCTGACGCAGTTTTCGCGCCGCCCCGGCTGACGCGGTTTCGTGCCGCCCCGGCAGACGCGGTTTTTTGCGCCGCCCCGGCTGACGCGGTTTTTGCCGCCCCGGCTGACGCAGTTCGGACTTAGCACTTTTCGGCTGTGCCTGGCTGGCGGCCCACTCACTCGATCGCCATGTCTGTTTGCCACAGTTTTCCCGGTGGTGCCGCACCCGGGCTCGCCCCGGCTGACGCAGTTTTCGCGCCGCCCCGGCTGACGCGGTTTCGTGCCGCCCCGGCAGACGCGGTTTTCGCGCCGCCCCGGCTGACGCAGTTCGGACTTAGCACTTTTTGGGCTGAGCCTGGCTGGCGGCCCACTCACTCGATCGCCATGTCTGTTTGCCACAGTCTTCCCGGTGGTGCCGCACCCGGGCTCGCCCCGGCAGACGCGTTTTTTTTTCTTTCGCCCCGGCAGACGTGGTTCCCCCCCCCCCCTTTTCGCTCGCCCCGGCTGACGAGGTTTTCGCGCCGCCCCGGCTGACGCAGTTTTCGCGCCGCCCCGGCTGACGCGGTTTCGTGCCGCCCCGGCTGACGCGGTTTTCGCGCCGCCCCGGCTGACGCGGTTTTTGCGTCGCCCCGGCTGACACGGTTCGGACTTTGCACTTTTCGGCTGTGCCTGGCTGGCGGCCCACTCACTCGATCGCCATGTCTGTTTGCCACAGTTTTCCCGGTGGTGCCGCACCCGGGCTTGCCCCGGCAGACGCGTTTTTTTTTTTCTTTCGCCCCGGCTGACGCAGTTTTCGCCCCGCCCCGGCTGACGCGGTTTCGTGCCGCCCCGGCAGACGCGGTTTTTTGCGCCGCCCCGGCTGACGCGGTTTTTGCCGCCCCGGCTGACGCAGTTCGGACTTTGCACTTTTTGGCTGAGCCTGGCTGGCGGCCCACTCACTCGATCGCCATGTCTGTTTGCCACAGTTTTCCCGGTGGTGCCGCACCCGGGCTCGCCCCGGCAGACGCGTTTTTTTTTCCTTCGCCCCGGCAGACGTGGTTCCCCCCCCCCCTCCGTCTTTCTTTTTGTTTTTTTTTTCGCCGCGGCTGAAGTGGATTTTTCGGTGCCTCGACGCCCCGGTAGTCGCGGTTTTTCCGTTTCCGCACGGCCCCGGCTGACGCTGCTCGGTCACAGTCGCCTTTTGTGAGGATTGCAGACTTCTTGAGCGCGGGTGTTTTTTTTTGTTGTTGTTGTTGTTTTATTACGCATTCGCTCCAGCAGACGCTGTTTAGACTTTTTGTTTCCTCTTTTATCCTGCGACGAGGTGACGAGGTTTATTCGGTGCCCCGCCGCCCCGGCTGAAGTGATTTTTCCTGTCCCGTGCCGCCCCGGCTGACGCGGTTGGGACTTCGCGTTTGTTCGGCCGCCACGGGTTTTGGCGCACTCGCTCGGTTGCTTGTTGTTGCCACTTGTTGCGAACCCAGGTTTCTTGAGCGAGCGCGGGCGTTTTTTCTTCCTTTCTTTCTTTGTTCTATGTGTTAGCGAATCGGCCTTTAATATCACACGAGGACTCACAACCAACAATTTTCAGTTTGAAGTGTAAAAAATCTGCAGGTGTTGACGTAACTGACTTGCCCCGTACCCTTGAGTACATCCATGAAGTTCTCGTAGTACTACTAAATCGCATTATTCCAAGTGGAGAAATTCCCATAAACTTGCAAACCTCTACACGAAAATCGGTGCGCGTGATAAAGTTGAAAATTATCGTCCGATATCAAATGTGCCTTCTATAACACAAATTCTAGGAAAAAAAAAAAAACACTTGTTCGCCGTTTTCTGCGCCGTGACTGGCAGCACTCCGGCGAAGCGAAACGGGGTCGATTCGAGCACGATATCGGCGTCTTTCGACGTGCTCGCCGGCGACCGTCGCACGAGTACGTCGCACGAGCGCGTCTGCCGGGGCGCCGTTTGCGAAGCCGACGCAAAAGTGGGAACCGCCGCTCGGATGATCGCCGCTTTCGGCAGAGTGAGTGTTGGCACTCCGGGGAAGCGAAACAGCGTGAATGCGCCCACGAAATCGGCGTATTTTGAAGTGCCCGCCGGCGACCGTCGCACGAGTACGGTAAACCGCGTCAGCCGGGGCGTAGTTTGGGACGCCGACGAAAAAGTGGGAAGCGCAACTCGGATCTTCGCCGTTTTTGCAGGAGTGAGTGGCGGCCCTCCTGCGAGACCAAGAAGCATCGATTCGTGCACGAATTCGGCGCCTTTCGACGTGATCGCCGGCGACCGTCGCTCGAGTAGGGCAAACCGCGTCTGCCGGGGCGGGCTTCGGGACGCCGATGCGAAAGTGGGAAACGCTGCTCGGATGTTCGCCGTTTTTGGCCGAGTGAGTGCTGGCACTCGGGCGAAGCCAAACGGGGCCGATTACGGCACGATATCGGCGTCTTTCGACGTGCCCGGCGGCGACCGTCGCACGAGTACGGTAAACCGCGTCAGCCCGGGCGGAGTTCGGGACGCCGATGCGAAAGTGGAGAACGCCGCTCGGATCTTCGCCGTTTTTGGAGGAGTGAGTGGCGGCACTCCGGAGAAGCCAAGGAGCGCCAATTAGCGCACGATATCGGCGTCTTTCGACGCGCTCGCCGGCGACCGTCGCACGAGTAGGGCAAACCGCGTCTGCCGGGGCGGGGTTTACGACGCCGACGCAAAAGTGGGAACCGCCGCTCGGATGTTGGCCGTTTTTGGCAGAGTGAGTGCTGGCACACCGGCGACGCGAAAGAGCGCGAAAGCGCCCACGAAAGTGGCGTATTTGGACGTGCTTGACGGCGACCGCTGCAGGAGTACGAAAAACCACGTCAGCCGGGGCGAGCGACCCACGGCGGTCTGGGTGCTTATCGCTGCTATTATAGGGGCACCCCGGCAGACGCAGAAAAAAAAAATTTTTTTTCGACCTTCTTTTTTGCTGGTCGAGCTCGGGTAACCCAGGTCGCAATGGGAGCCGCGCACGAAAGCGGCGTCGCGAGACGCGTTCGCGGTCGCTAGTCGCACGAGCTCGGCAACCGCGTCAGCCGGCGCGGAGTTCGGGATGCCGACGGCTAAGTGGGTACCGCTGCTCGGATGTTCGCCGTTTTTGGCCGAGTGAGTGCTGGCACTCCGGCGAAGCGAAACGGGGCCGATTCGGGCACGATATCGGCGTATTTCGACGTGCTCGCCGGCGACCGTCGCACGAGTACGGCAAAGCGCGTCTGCCGGGGCGAGGTTTGCGATGCCGACGAAAAAGTGGGAAGCGCCGCTCGGATCTTCGCCGTTTTTGCAGGAGTGAGTGGCGGCCCTCCTGCGAGACCAAGAAGCATCGACTCGCGCACGATATCGGTGTCTTTCGACGTGCCCGCCGGCCACCGCCGCACGAGTACGGCAAACCGCGTATGCCGGGGCGGGGTTGGCGACGCCGACGCAAAAGTGGGAACCGCCACTAGGATGTTCGCCGTTTTTGGCAGAGTGAGTGCTGGCACTCCGGCGAAGCGAAAGAGCGCGAATGCGCCCACGAAAGTGGCGTGTTTGGACGTGCTTGACGACGACCACCGCCGGAAAACGAAAAACCACGTCAGCCGGGGCGAGCGACCCATGGCGGTCTGGGTGCTTATCGCTGCTATTATAGGGGCACCCCGGCAGACGCAAAAAAAAAAAAAAATTTTTTCGACATTCTTTTTTGCTCGTCGACCTCGGGTGACCCAGGTCGCAGTGGGAGCCGCGCACGAAAGCGGCGTCGCGAGACGGCTTCGCGGTCGCTAGTCGCACGAGCTCGGCAACCGCGTCTGCCGGGGCGGAGTTCGGGACGCCGACGGCTAAGTGGGAACCGCCGCTCGGATGTTCGCCGTTTGTGGCCGAGTGAGTGCTGGCACTCCGGCGAAGCCAAACGGGGCCGATTCCGGCACGATATCGGCGTCTTTCTACGTGCTCGCCGGCGACCGTCGCACGAGTACGGCAAAGTGCGTCTGCCGGGGCGGGGTTTGCGACGCGTACGCAATAGTGAGAACCGTCGCTCGGATGTTCGTCGTCTTTCGCCGAGCCAGTGCTGGCACTCCGGCGAAGCCGAACGGAGCCGATTCGGGCACGATATCGGCGTCTTTCCACGTGCTCGCCGGCGACCGTCGCACGAGTACGGTAAACCGCGTCAGCCGGGGCGGAGTTCGGGACGCCGATGCGAAAGTGGGAAGCGCCGCTCGGATCTTCGCCGTTTTTGGAGGAGTCAGTGGCGGCACTCCGGTGAAGCCAAGGTGCGCCAATTCGCGCACGATATCGGCGTCTTTCGACGTGCCCGCCGGCCACCGTCGCACGAGTACGGCAAACCTCGTCTGCCGGGGCGGGGTTTGCGACGCCGACGCAAAAGTGGGAACCGCCGCTCGGATGTTCGCCGTTTTTGGCAGAGTGAGTGCTGGCACTCCGGCGAAGCGAAAGAGCGTGAATGCGCCCACGAAAGTAGCGTATTTGGACGTGCTTGACGGCGACCGCCGCAGGAGTACGAAAAACCACGTCAGCCGGGGCGAGCGACCCACGGCGGTCTGGGTGCTTATCGCTGCTATTATAGGGGCACCCCGGCAGACGCAGAAAGAAAAAAAAAAATGGGGACATGGCGTGCGTCACCGTGCGGCTTCGCAGCGTTGCCGAAGTCGCCGAGCCCTTCGACTGAGCCGAACGGCGGACAGGGAACGTTGGTCGGCCGTTCTAACCTGTCGGTGCCACGCCGAGACGTCGTTAAGGAAAACCGCGTCGTGGGCCTCTACGACGCCGTCGAGTCGTTGTACGTTTGGTGTCCAGCGTGTCGGCGGCGAGTAGCGGACACGTCGTTCACGACTTCGGTCTTTCGCAGTCGACGCGAACTTGCGGAGAGTCGTGGTGCCTCACGTTTTCGGCAGAAACCGCGGCGGAATTTTCCCGTGCGTGCGCGCACGACCTCGGTGCTGTGCCGTCAGCGTAGTGTTGCACAAACTCGTGGCCTACCCAAGGTGCGGTACGTTTGCGGCCGTATCCTCGGTGGGAATTTCGTGAGTAGGGTCGCAAATTCTACGACCTCGGCGGGTTTGAGAGCGACGTAGACTTGTGGCACGCTCAACGTGCCACACGTTTCGGGGCACACCCGCGGTGAAATTTTCTCGAGTACGCTCGTATTAGTGCCCAAGGAGGTCTGGGTACTTATCGCTGCTATTATGTGGGGGTTCTCGTGAGCGGCGTACGCGAAAGCGACCGGGTGTCTGATATGCGGCGGGCTTCGGCCTCGTCAAGCGTGTCCTCGGGTCTGCTCCAGGGGAATCCACGGCAGTCGTCTGCAGCCTCATCCGCTTGATGCGTTAGGGGCTGGTTGTCGGACGGTGCCGTTTTACCACGATATCGAGGTGTGTTCCGTGTCGTCCTCGGGCGATTCAGATGCGAAAGCGCCGAAGACGCGGGCGTGACCCGTCGTCTGGCGGCTTTGCAGTCTCGGCTCCGTTGCTAGTTCCGGCCGGTCCACCGACAGTGCAGCGGGCTTGGGCAACCCGCACGGCGCGACCGAGTCGATGCAACGAAAAAGAGCGAGCATGAACGTGCTTCTTGCCGCACGGCTCCCACTCGTCTTTCGGGAAGGTTGTGCCGTAGCGAGCTCGAACGCCGTCATCTCGGAGTGCAAAATAAGCGTGTTGGGGCGCCTGAAGGTGGCCTCCGCCGCACACAGACTGCGTCCGGCCCGCCGAAGGCGAGGACGGACGCGCAGTCGAACGATTACCTGGTTGATCCTGCCAGTAATCATATGCTTGTCTCAAAGATTAAGCCATGCATGTCTAAGTACATGCCGAAATAAGGCGAAACCGCGAATGGCTCATTAAATCAGTTATGGTTCCTTAGATCGTTTCTTCCTACTTGGATAACTGTGGCAATTCTAGAGCTAATACATGCAGTGAGCCTGGAGCCCTTTGGGTAACGGGTGCTTTTATTAGACCAAGATCGATCGGGTTTCGGCCCGTATTGTGTGGTGACTCTGGATAACTTTGTGCTGATCGCATGGCCACGAGCCGGCGACGTTTCTTTCAAGTGTCTGCCTTATCAACTTTCGATGGTAGGTTACTTGCTTACCATGGTTGTTACGGGTAACGGAGAATCAGGGTTCGATTCCGGAGAGGGAGCCTGAGAAACGGCTACCACATCCAAGGAAGGCAGCAGGCGCGCAAATTACCCACTCCCGGCACGGGGAGGTAGTGACGAAAAATAACAATACGGGACTCTTTTGAGGCCCCGTAATTGAAATGAGTACACTCTAAATCCTTTAACGAGGATCAATTGGAGGGCAAGTCTGGTGCCAGCAGCCGCGGTAATTCCAGCTCCAATAGCGTATACTAAAGCTGCTGCGGTTAAAAAGCTCGTAGTTGGATCTCAGTTCCAGACGAGTAGTGCATCTACCCGATGCGACGGCTCGGACTGAACATCATGCCGGTTCTTTCTTGGTGCACTTCATTGTGTGCCTCGAGATGGCCGGTGCTTTTACTTTGAAAAAATTAGAGTGCTCAACGCAGGCGAGTCGCCTGAATAAACTTGCATGGAATAATAGAACAAGACCTCGTTTCTGTTCTGTTGGTTTTTGGAATACGAGGTAATGATTAAGAGGGACGGACGGGGGCATTCGTATTGCGGCGCTAGAGGTGAAATTCTTGGACCGTCGCAAGACGAACTACTGCGAAAGCATTTGCCAAGAATGTTTTCATTGATCAAGAACGAAAGTCAGAGGTTCGAAGGCGATCAGATACCGCCCTAGTTCTGACCATAAACGATGCCAACCAGCGATCCGCCTGAGTTACTCAAATGACTCGGCGGGCAGCTTCCGGGAAACCAAAGTATTTGGGTTCCGGGGGAAGTATGGTTGCAAAGCTGAAACTTAAAGGAATTGACGGAAGGGCACCACCAGGAGTGGAGCCTGCGGCTTAATTTGACTCAACACGGGAAAACTTACCCGGCCCGGACACTGGGAGGATTGACAGATTGAGAGCTCTTTCTTGATTCGGTGGATGGTGGTGCATGGCCGTTCTTAGTTGGTGGAGCGATTTGTCTGGTTAATTCCGATAACGAACGAGACTCTAGCCTATTAAATAGGTGCGGGGTTCCCAGCACCTTACAACCTTCTTAGAGGGACAAGCGGCTCCTAGCCGCACGAAACAGAGCAATAACAGGTCTGTGATGCCCTTAGATGTCCGGGGCCGCACGCGCGCTACACTGAAGGAAGCAGCGTGTCTTTATCCCTGTCTGAAAAGACTGGGTAACCCGTGGAACTTCTTTCGTGATTGGGATAGGGGCTTGCAATTGTTCCCCTTGAACGAGGAATTCCCAGTAAGCGCGAGTCATAAGCTCGCGTTGATTACGTCCCTGCCCTTTGTACACACCGCCCGTCGCTACTACCGATTGAATGATTTAGTGAGGTCTTCGGACCGATGTCCGGCGCGGCCTTTCGGTTGCGCCGGTCTGTTGGAAAGATGACCAAACTTGATCATTTAGAGGAAGTAAAAGTCGTAACAAGGTTTCCGTAGGTGAACCTGCGGAAGGATCATTAACGGATTGTGAAGGGTGAGCGCCTCAGCTGCGTCTGCGCCCGACACTTTCTGCCGCTGACCCCGTTTGGACGCGGGGTCGGCTTTTCCCCACGGGGCTGCCTGAATGTGGAGCGGCACCCCGTGACAAATTGTTGCGCCCAGCGGACGCCAACACCGCGACCTTGGACGGTCGGCCAGGTGGCGGACGCGGGTACAAACGGCGCAACGCACTCATAGGTCGGCTTTCGACCCGCCACAGCACCGTGGCTCGAAGCGCTCGAAATGCGCGACCCGACCGCTGCGGGACCGCCTAGTACTGTAAACAGGAGCGGCGGAGCGCGAACGGCGAGTCGTGGTTACGTCGGTAGAAGGCGAGGCTGCGCGTTCCCGAAACGCCAGCCGAGTGCCCTCCCGACCGTTCGAGCGTGCAAGAACGAGACCCGACAATCGCGCGGCGACTGCCAAGTACGAGAGGAACGGCACAAGCGTCGGCGGTCGGTCAAGGAACTGGCGATGTGACGGGTCCGCTGTGCACCAGTGCATACCGTCCCGCCGTCCGCGGCAAGCGCCTCCGCGTCCTCGGGTGACGGAGGCTGCCGGTCGGTTCTTGCAGGCGAGGGATCTCGCTGGCACCGGTTCGCGTTGACGCGCGGCCGGTCATGGCACGGCGATGCGACGGCCGAGGTGCGCAGTACTCGATGGAGGAACCGCACGCTCCGATGACCGTCCCGCCCTCCGCGGCGTATGCGTACCGACCGTAATGGTTGCAGCAGCGCCGGCCGGCTTTTGAATTCGCCACACGAAACACGGTGCGAGATCGCGGTTAGGGGAGCGTCGACGTTGCCAGGCGTTTTGCTTGCTGCCGAGGGAAAGGCGGCACGGCCACGTCGCGCTCGTCGCGATTAGCGGGTCTGCGCGCTTTGGGAAGGTGCCGCAACGACTTGCCGAAAGAGGAAGCACGGAAGAACGAGGGACTTGGACGTCCCGACAATTGAACGCACTTGCGGCCAGGCCCTTGCTGGCTTCGTTCTTCCGCCTCGAGTAGGCTCGTACGCGGCTCCGGCGCCGAAAGTGGTCCTTGGCACCGACTTCGGTGGACGTGGGAAGTGCCGCGCAAGTACGGCGCGCCTGGCTCCACCTGTTGGCTAAAGTAGGCAGCCGGATCGGCATTTTGGTGTGCGGTGGCAAACCGTGGATGCGAAAAAAGCTTGTGCGATTTCGTGGAACAAAAAGCGGGGGTCCCCCTTTTTATGCGGAGGAGACCGACCCGCCTGCCGTGGTGAACCGCGACGCCACGGTAAAAACGGGAGAGGCTTGTCGATGGGACCGTGCATCCCGCGCTCCACGGAGGCCGGGAGGCGGCCGCCCGAGGAAATGTGTAGCCGTCGAGGC
>NW_027464775.1:140000-155000 GCF_043290135.1 Rhipicephalus microplus | reverse complement strand
ATTAAGCGCAAGCTTTTTTCTTTGTTTTCTTTTGATTAAGCGCGGGCTTTTTTCTTTGTTTTTTTTTTTTTGATTTCGCCCCGGCAGACGCGGTTTTTGCGCCGCCCCGGCTGACGCGGTTTTTGCCGCCCCGGCTGACGCAGTTCGGACTTAGCACTTTTCGGCTGTGCCTGGCTGGCGGCCCACTCACTCGATCGCCATGTCTGTTTGCCACAGTTTTCCCGGTGGTGCCGCACCCGGGCTCGCCCCGGCTGACGCAGTTTTCGCGCCGCCCCGGCTGACGCGGTTTCGTGCCGCCCCGGCAGACGCGGTTTTCGCGCCGCCCCGGCTGACGCGGTTTCGTGCCGCCCCGGCAGACGCAGTTCGGACTTAGCACTTTTCGGCTGTGCCTGGCTGGCGGCCCACTCACTCAATCGCCATGTCTGTTTGCCACAGTTTTCCCGGTGGTGCCGCACCCGGGCTCGCCCCGGCTGACGCAGTTTTCGCGCCGCCCCGGCTGACGCGGTTTCGTGCCGCCCCGGCAGACGCGGTTTTCGCGCCGCCCCGGCTGACGCGGTTTCGTGCCGCCCCGGCAGACGCAGTTCGGACTTAGCACTTTTCGGCTGTGCCTGGCTGGCGGCCCACTCACTCGATCGCCATGTCTGTTTGCCACAGTTTTCCCGGTGGTGCCGCACCCGGGCTCGCCCCGGCAGACGCGTTTTTTTTTTCTTTCGCCCCGGCTGACGCAGTTTTCGCGCCGCCCCGGCTGACGCGGTTTCGTGCCGCCCCGGCAGACGCGGTTTTTTGCGCCGCCCCGGCTGACGCGGTTTTTGCCGCCCCGGCTGACGCAGTTCGGACTTAGCACTTTTCGGCTGTGCCTGGCTGGCGGCCCACTCACTCGATCGCCATGTCTGTTTGCCACAGTTTTCCCGGTGGTGCCGCACCCGGGCTCGCCCCGGCTGACGCAGTTTTCGCGCCGCCCCGGCTGACGCGGTTTCGTGCCGCCCCGGCAGACGCGGTTTTCGCGCCGCCCCGGCTGACGCAGTTCGGACTTAGCACTTTTTGGGCTGAGCCTGGCTGGCGGCCCACTCACTCGATCGCCATGTCTGTTTGCCACAGTCTTCCCGGTGGTGCCGCACCCGGGCTCGCCCCGGCAGACGCGTTTTTTTTTCTTTCGCCCCGGCAGACGTGGTTCCCCCCCCCCTTTTCGCTCGCCCCGGCTGACGAGGTTTTCGCGCCGCCCCGGCTGACGCAGTTTTCGCGCCGCCCCGGCTGACGCGGTTTCGTGCCGCCCCGGCTGACGCGGTTTTCGCGCCGCCCCGGCTGACGCGGTTTTTGCGTCGCCCCGGCTGACACGGTTCGGACTTTGCACTTTTCGGCTGTGCCTGGCTGGCGGCCCACTCACTCGATCGCCATGTCTGTTTGCCACAGTTTTCCCGGTGGTGCCGCACCCGGGCTCGCCCCGGCTGACGCAGTTTTCGCGCCGCCCCGGCTGACGCGGTTTCGTGCCGCCCCGGCAGACGCGGTTTTCGCGCCGCCCCGGCTGACGCGGTTTCGTGCCGCCCCGGCAGACGCAGTTCGGACTTAGCACTTTTCGGCTGTGCCTGGCTGGCGGCCCACTCACTCAATCGCCATGTCTGTTTGCCACAGTTTTCCCGGTGGTGCCGCACCCGGGCTCGCCCCGGCTGACGCAGTTTTCGCGCCGCCCCGGCTGACGCGGTTTCGTGCCGCCCCAGCAGACGCGGTTTTCGCGCCGCCCCGGCTGACGCGGTTTCGTGCCGCCCCGGCAGACGCAGTTCGGACTTAGCACTTTTCGGCTGTGCCTGGCTGGCGGCCCACTCACTCGATCGCCATGTCTGTTTGCCACAGTTTTCCCGGTGGTGCCGCACCCGGGCTCGCCCCGGCAGACGCGTTTTTTTTTTCTTTCGCCCCGGCTGACGCAGTTTTCGCGCCGCCCCGGCTGACGCGGTTTCGTGCCGCCCCGGCAGACGCGGTTTTTTGCGCCGCCCCGGCTGACGCGGTTTTTGCCGCCCCGGCTGACGCAGTTCGGACTTAGCACTTTTCGGCTGTGCCTGGCTGGCGGCCCACTCACTCGATCGCCATGTCTGTTTGCCACAGTTTTCCCGGTGGTGCCGCACCCGGGCTCGCCCCGGCTGACGCAGTTTTCGCGCCGCCCCGGCTGACGCGGTTTCGTGCCGCCCCGGCAGACGCGGTTTTCGCGCCGCCCCGGCTGACGCAGTTCGGACTTAGCACTTTTTGGGCTGAGCCTGGCTGGCGGCCCACTCACTCGATCGCCATGTCTGTTTGCCACAGTCTTCCCGGTGGTGCCGCACCCGGGCTCGCCCCGGCAGACGCGTTTTTTTTTCTTTCGCCCCGGCAGACGTGGTTCCCCCCCCCCCTTTTCGCTCGCCCCGGCTGACGAGGTTTTCGCGCCGCCCCGGCTGACGCAGTTTTCGCGCCGCCCCGGCTGACGCGGTTTCGTGCCGCCCCGGCTGACGCGGTTTTCGCGCCGCCCCGGCTGACGCGGTTTTTGCGTCGCCCCGGCTGACACGGTTCGGACTTTGCACTTTTCGGCTGTGCCTGGCTGGCGGCCCACTCACTCGATCGCCATGTCTGTTTGCCACAGTTTTCCCGGTGGTGCCGCACCCGGGCTCGCCCCGGCTGACGCAGTTTTCGCGCCGCCCCGGCTGACGCGGTTTCGTGCCGCCCCGGCAGACGCGGTTTTCGCGCCGCCCCGGCTGACGCGGTTTCGTGCCGCCCCGGCAGACGCAGTTCGGACTTAGCACTTTTCGGCTGTGCCTGGCTGGCGGCCCACTCACTCAATCGCCATGTCTGTTTGCCACAGTTTTCCCGGTGGTGCCGCACCCGGGCTCGCCCCGGCTGACGCAGTTTTCGCGCCGCCCCGGCTGACGCGGTTTCGTGCCGCCCCGGCAGACGCGGTTTTCGCGCCGCCCCGGCTGACGCGGTTTCGTGCCGCCCCGGCAGACGCAGTTCGGACTTAGCACTTTTCGGCTGTGCCTGGCTGGCGGCCCACTCACTCGATCGCCATGTCTGTTTGCCACAGTTTTCCCGGTGGTGCCGCACCCGGGCTCGCCCCGGCAGACGCGTTTTTTTTTTCTTTCGCCCCGGCTGACGCAGTTTTCGCGCCGCCCCGGCTGACGCGGTTTCGTGCCGCCCCGGCAGACGCGGTTTTTTGCGCCGCCCCGGCTGACGCGGTTTTTGCCGCCCCGGCTGACGCAGTTCGGACTTAGCACTTTTCGGCTGTGCCTGGCTGGCGGCCCACTCACTCGATCGCCATGTCTGTTTGCCACAGTTTTCCCGGTGGTGCCGCACCCGGGCTCGCCCCGGCTGACGCAGTTTTCGCGCCGCCCCGGCTGACGCGGTTTCGTGCCGCCCCGGCAGACGCGGTTTTCGCGCCGCCCCGGCTGACGCAGTTCGGACTTAGCACTTTTTGGGCTGAGCCTGGCTGGCGGCCCACTCACTCGATCGCCATGTCTGTTTGCCACAGTCTTCCCGGTGGTGCCGCACCCGGGCTCGCCCCGGCAGACGCGTTTTTTTTTCTTTCGCCCCGGCAGACGTGGTTCCCCCCCCCCCTTTTCGCTCGCCCCGGCTGACGAGGTTTTCGCGCCGCCCCGGCTGACGCAGTTTTCGCGCCGCCCCGGCTGACGCGGTTTCGTGCCGCCCCGGCTGACGCGGTTTTCGCGCCGCCCCGGCTGACGCGGTTTTTGCGTCGCCCCGGCTGACACGGTTCGGACTTTGCACTTTTCGGCTGTGCCTGGCTGGCGGCCCACTCACTCGATCGCCATGCCTGTTTGCCACAGTTTTCCCGGTGGTGCCGCACCCGGGCTCGCCCCGGCTGACGCAGTTTTCGCGCCGCCCCGGCTGACGCGGTTTCGTGCCGCCCCGGCAGACGCGGTTTTCGCGCCGCCCCGGCTGACGCGGTTTCGTGCCGCCCCGGCAGACGCAGTTCGGACTTAGCACTTTTCGGCTGTGCCTGGCTGGCGGCCCACTCACTCAATCGCCATGTCTGTTTGCCACAGTTTTCCCGGTGGTGCCGCACCCGGGCTCGCCCCGGCTGACGCAGTTTTCGCGCCGCCCCGGCTGACGCGGTTTCGTGCCGCCCCGGCAGACGCGGTTTTCGCGCCGCCCCGGCTGACGCGGTTTCGTGCCGCCCCGGCAGACGCAGTTCGGACTTAGCACTTTTCGGCTGTGCCTGGCTGGCGGCCCACTCACTCGATCGCCATGTCTGTTTGCCACAGTTTTCCCGGTGGTGCCGCACCCGGGCTCGCCCCGGCAGACGCGTTTTTTTTTTCTTTCGCCCCGGCTGACGCAGTTTTCGCGCCGCCCCGGCTGACGCGGTTTCGTGCCGCCCCGGCAGACGCGGTTTTTTGCGCCGCCCCGGCTGACGCGGTTTTTGCCGCCCCGGCTGACGCAGTTCGGACTTAGCACTTTTCGGCTGTGCCTGGCTGGCGGCCCACTCACTCGATCGCCATGTCTGTTTGCCACAGTTTTCCCGGTGGTGCCGCACCCGGGCTCGCCCCGGCTGACGCAGTTTTCGCGCCGCCCCGGCTGACGCGGTTTCGTGCCGCCCCGGCAGACGCGGTTTTCGCGCCGCCCCGGCTGACGCAGTTCGGACTTAGCACTTTTTGGGCTGAGCCTGGCTGGCGGCCCACTCACTCGATCGCCATGTCTGTTTGCCACAGTCTTCCCGGTGGTGCCGCACCCGGGCTCGCCCCGGCAGACGCGTTTTTTTTTCTTTCGCCCCGGCAGACGTGGTTCCCCCCCCCCCTTTTCGCTCGCCCCGGCTGACGAGGTTTTCGCGCCGCCCCGGCTGACGCAGTTTTCGCGCCGCCCCGGCTGACGCGGTTTCGTGCCGCCCCGGCTGACGCGGTTTTCGCGCCGCCCCGGCTGACGCGGTTTTTGCGTCGCCCCGGCTGACACGGTTCGGACTTTGCACTTTTCGGCTGTGCCTGGCTGGCGGCCCACTCACTCGATCGCCATGTCTGTTTGCCACAGTTTTCCCGGTGGTGCCGCACCCGGGCTTGCCCCGGCAGACGCGTTTTTTTTTTTCTTTCGCCCCGGCTGACGCAGTTTTCGCCCCGCCCCGGCTGACGCGGTTTCGTGCCGCCCCGGCAGACGCGGTTTTTTGCGCCGCCCCGGCTGACGCGGTTTTTGCCGCCCCGGCTGACGCAGTTCGGACTTTGCACTTTTTGGCTGAGCCTGGCTGGCGGCCCACTCACTCGATCGCCATGTCTGTTTGCCACAGTTTTCCCGGTGGTGCCGCACCCGGGCTCGCCCCGGCAGACGCGTTTTTTTTTTTCCTTCGCCCCGGCAGACGTGGTTCCCCCCCCCCCCCCTCCGTCTTTCTTTTTGTTTTTTTTTTCGCCGCGGCTGAAGTGGATTTTTCGGTGCCTCGACGCCCCGGTAGTCGCGGTTTTTCCGTTTCCGCACGGCCCCGGCTGACGCTGCTCGGTCACAGTCGCCTTTTGTGAGGATTGCAGACTTCTTGAGCGCGGGTGTTTTTTTTTGTTGTTGTTGTTGTTTTATTACGCATTCGCTCCAGCAGACGCTGTTTAGACTTTTTGTTTCCTCTTTTATCCTGCGACGAGGTGACGAGGTTTATTCGGTGCCCCGCCGCCCCGGCTGAAGTGATTTTTCCTGTCCCGTGCCGCCCCGGCTGACGCGGTTGGGACTTCGCGTTTGTTCGGCCGCCACGGGTTTTGGCGCACTCGCTCGGTTGCTTGTTGTTGCCACTTGTTGCGAACCCAGGTTTCTTGAGCGAGCGCGGGCGTTTTTTCTTCCTTTCTTTCTTTGTTCTATGTGTTAGCGAATCGGCCTTTAATATCACACGAGGACTCACAACCAACAATTTTCAGTTTGAAGTGTAAAAAATCTGCAGGTGTTGACGTAACTGACTTGCCCCGTACCCTTGAGTACATCCATGAAGTTCTCGTAGTACTACTAAATCGCATTATTCCAAGTGGAGAAATTCCCATAAACTTGCAAACCTCTACACGAAAATCGGTGCGCGTGATAAAGTTGAAAATTATCGTCCGATATCAAATGTGCCTTCTATAACACAAATTCTAGGAAAAAAAAAAAAAAACACTTGTTCGCCGTTTTCTGCGCCGTGACTGGCAGCACTCCGGCGAAGCGAAACGGGGTCGATTCGAGCACGATATCGGCGTCTTTCGACGTGCTCGCCGGCGACCGTCGCACGAGTACGTCGCACGAGCGCGTCTGCCGGGGCGCCGTTTGCGAAGCCGACGCAAAAGTGGGAACCGCCGCTCGGATGATCGCCGCTTTCGGCAGAGTGAGTGTTGGCACTCCGGGGAAGCGAAACAGCGTGAATGCGCCCACGAAATCGGCGTATTTTGAAGTGCCCGCCGGCGACCGTCGCACGAGTACGGTAAACCGCGTCAGCCGGGGCGTAGTTCGGGACGCCGACGAAAAAGTGGGAAGCGCAACTCGGATCTTCGCCGTTTTTGCAGGAGTGAGTGGCGGCCCTCCTGCGAGACCAAGAAGCATCGATTCGTGCACGAATTCGGCGCCTTTCGACGTGATCGCCGGCGACCGTCGCTCGAGTAGGGCAAACCGCGTCTGCCGGGGCGGGCTTCGGGACGCCGATGCGAAAGTGGGAAACGCTGCTCGGATGTTCGCCGTTTTTGGCCGAGTGAGTGCTGGCACTCGGGCGAAGCCAAACGGGGCCGATTACGGCACGATATCGGCGTCTTTCGACGTGCCCGGCGGCGACCGTCGCACGAGTACGGTAAACCGCGTCAGCCCGGGCGGAGTTCGGGACGCCGATGCGAAAGTGGAGAACGCCGCTCGGATCTTCGCCGTTTTTGGAGGAGTGAGTGGCGGCACTCCGGAGAAGCCAAGGAGCGCCAATTAGCGCACGATATCGGCGTCTTTCGACGCGCTCGCCGGCGACCGTCGCACGAGTAGGGCAAACCGCGTCTGCCGGGGCGGGGTTTACGACGCCGACGCAAAAGTGGGAACCGCCGCTCGGATGTTGGCCGTTTTTGGCAGAGTGAGTGCTGGCACACCGGCGACGCGAAAGAGCGCGAAAGCGCCCACGAAAGTGGCGTATTTGGACGTGCTTGACGGCGACCGCTGCAGGAGTACGAAAAACCACGTCAGCCGGGGCGAGCGACCCACGGCGGTCTGGGTGCTTATCGCTGCTATTATAGGGGCACCCCGGCAGACGCAGAAAAAAAAAATTTTTTTTCAACCTTCTTTTTTGCTGGTCGAGCTCGGGTAACCCAGGTCGCAATGGGAGCCGCGCACGAAAGCGGCGTCGCGAGACGCGTTCGCGGTCGCTAGTCGCACGAGCTCGGCAACCGCGTCAGCCGGCGCGGAGTTCGGGATGCCGACGGCTAAGTGGGTACCGCTGCTCGGATGTTCGCCGTTTTTGGCCGAGTGAGTGCTGGCACTCCGGCGAAGCGAAACGGGGCCGATTCGGGCACGATATCGGCGTATTTCGACGTGCTCGCCGGCGACCGTCGCACGAGTACGGCAAAGCGCGTCTGCCGGGGCGAGGTTTGCGATGCCGACGAAAAAGTGGGAAGCGCCGCTCGGATCTTCGCCGTTTTTGCAGGAGTGAGTGGCGGCCCTCCTGCGAGACCAAGAAGCATCGACTCGCGCACGATATCGGTGTCTTTCGACGTGCCCGCCGGCCACCGCCGCACGAGTACGGCAAACCGCGTATGCCGGGGCGGGGTTGGCGACGCCGACGCAAAAGTGGGAACCGCCACTAGGATGTTCGCCGTTTTTGGCAGAGTGAGTGCTGGCACTCCGGCGAAGCGAAAGAGCGCGAATGCGCCCACGAAAGTGGCGTGTTTGGACGTGCTTGACGACGACCACCGCAGGAAAACGAAAAACCACGTCAGCCGGGGCGAGCGACCCATGGCGGTCTGGGTGCTTATCGCTGCTATTATAGGGGCACCCCGGCAGACGCAAAAAAAAAAAAAATTTTTTTCGACATTCTTTTTTGCTCGTCGACCTCGGGTGACCCAGGTCGCAGTGGGAGCCGCGCACGAAAGCGGCGTCGCGAGACGGCTTCGCGGTCGCTAGTCGCACGAGCTCGGCAACCGCGTCTGCCGGGGCGGAGTTCGGGACGCCGACGGCTAAGTGGGAACCGCCGCTCGGATGTTCGCCGTTTGTGGCCGAGTGAGTGCTGGCACTCCGGCGAAGCCAAACGGGGCCGATTCCGGCACGATATCGGCGTCTTTCTACGTGCTCGCCGGCGACCGTCGCACGAGTACGGCAAAGTGCGTCTGCCGGGGCGGGGTTTGCGACGCGTACGCAATAGTGAGAACCGTCGCTCGGATGTTCGTCGTCTTTCGCCGAGCCAGTGCTGGCACTCCGGCGAAGCCGAACGGAGCCGATTCGGGCACGATATCGGCGTCTTTCCACGTGCTCGCCGGCGACCGTCGCACGAGTACGGTAAACCGCGTCAGCCGGGGCGGAGTTCGGGACGCCGATGCGAAAGTGGGAAGCGCCGCTCGGATCTTCGCCGTTTTTGGAGGAGTCAGTGGCGGCACTCCGGTGAAGCCAAGGTGCGCCAATTCGCGCACGATATCGGCGTCTTTCGACGTGCCCGCCGGCCACCGTCGCACGAGTACGGCAAACCTCGTCTGCCGGGGCGGGGTTTGCGACGCCGACGCAAAAGTGGGAACCGCCGCTCGGATGTTCGCCGTTTTTGGCAGAGTGAGTGCTGGCACTCCGGCGAAGCGAAAGAGCGTGAATGCGCCCACGAAAGTAGCGTATTTGGACGTGCTTGACGGCGACCGCCGCAGGAGTATGAAAAACCACGTCAGCCGGGGCGAGCGACCCACGGCGGTCTGGGTGCTTATCGCTGCTATTATAGGGGCACCCCGGCAGACGCAGAAAGAAAAAAAAAAATGGGGACATGGCGTGCGTCACCGTGCGGCTTCGCAGCGTTGCCGAAGTCGCCGAGCCCTTCGACTGAGCCGAACGGCGGACAGGGAACGTTGGTCGGCCGTTCTAACCTGTCGGTGCCACGCCGAGACGTCGTTAAGGAAAACCGCGTCGTGGGCCTCTACGACGCCGTCGAGTCGTTGTACGTTTGGTGTCCAGCGTGTCGGCGGCGAGTAGCGGACACGTCGTTCACGACTTCGGTCTTTCGCAGTCGACGCGAACTTGCGGAGAGTCGTGGTGCCTCACGTTTTCGGCAGAAACCGCGGCGGAATTTTCCCGTGCGTGCGCGCACGACCTCGGTGCTGTGCCGTCAGCGTAGTGAGTCACAAACTCGTGGCCTACCCAAGGTGCGGTACGTTTGCGGCCGTATCCTCGGTGGGAATTTCGTGAGTAGGGTCGCAAATTCTACGACCTCGGCGGGTTTGAGAGCGACGTAGACTTGTGGCACGCTCAACGTGCCACACGTTTCGGGGCACACCCGCGGTGAAATTTTCTCGAGTACGCTCGTATTAGTGCCCAAGGAGGTCTGGGTACTTATCGCTGCTATTATGTGGGGGTTCTCGTGAGCGGCGTACGCGAAAGCGACCGGGTGTCTGATATGCGGCGGGCTTCGGCCTCGTCAAGCGTGTCCTCGGGTCTGCTCCAGGGGAATCCACGGCAGTCGTCTGCAGCCTCATCCGCTTGATGCGTTAGGGGCTGGTTGTCGGACGGTGCCGTTTTACCACGATATCGAGGTGTGTTCCGTGTCGTCCTCGGGCGATTCAGATGCGAAAGCGCCGAAGACGCGGGCGTGACCCGTCGTCTGGCGGCTTTGCAGTCTCGGCTCCGTTGCTAGTTCCGGCCGGTCCACCGACAGTGCAGCGGGCTTGGGCAACCCGCACGGCGCGACCGAGTCGATGCAACGAAAAAGAGCGAGCATGAACGTGCTTCTTGCCGCACGGCTCCCACTCGTCTTTCGGGAAGGTTGTGCCGTAGCGAGCTCGAACGCCGTCATCTCGGAGTGCAAAATAAGCGTGTTGGGGCGCCTGAAGGTGGCCTCCGCCGCACACAGACTGCGTCCGGCCCGCCGAAGGCGAGGACGGACGCGCAGTCGAACGATTACCTGGTTGATCCTGCCAGTAATCATATGCTTGTCTCAAAGATTAAGCCATGCATGTCTAAGTACATGCCGAAATAAGGCGAAACCGCGAATGGCTCATTAAATCAGTTATGGTTCCTTAGATCGTTTCTTCCTACTTGGATAACTGTGGCAATTCTAGAGCTAATACATGCAGTGAGCCTGGAGCCCTTTGGGTAACGGGTGCTTTTATTAGACCAAGATCGATCGGGTTTCGGCCCGTATTGTGTGGTGACTCTGGATAACTTTGTGCTGATCGCATGGCCACGAGCCGGCGACGTTTCTTTCAAGTGTCTGCCTTATCAACTTTCGATGGTAGGTTACTTGCTTACCATGGTTGTTACGGGTAACGGAGAATCAGGGTTCGATTCCGGAGAGGGAGCCTGAGAAACGGCTACCACATCCAAGGAAGGCAGCAGGCGCGCAAATTACCCACTCCCGGCACGGGGAGGTAGTGACGAAAAATAACAATACGGGACTCTTTTGAGGCCCCGTAATTGAAATGAGTACACTCTAAATCCTTTAACGAGGATCAATTGGAGGGCAAGTCTGGTGCCAGCAGCCGCGGTAATTCCAGCTCCAATAGCGTATACTAAAGCTGCTGCGGTTAAAAAGCTCGTAGTTGGATCTCAGTTCCAGACGAGTAGTGCATCTACCCGATGCGACGGCTCGGACTGAACATCATGCCGGTTCTTTCTTGGTGCACTTCATTGTGTGCCTCGAGATGGCCGGTGCTTTTACTTTGAAAAAATTAGAGTGCTCAACGCAGGCGAGTCGCCTGAATAAACTTGCATGGAATAATAGAACAAGACCTCGTTTCTGTTCTGTTGGTTTTTGGAATACGAGGTAATGATTAAGAGGGACGGACGGGGGCATTCGTATTGCGGCGCTAGAGGTGAAATTCTTGGACCGTCGCAAGACGAACTACTGCGAAAGCATTTGCCAAGAATGTTTTCATTGATCAAGAACGAAAGTCAGAGGTTCGAAGGCGATCAGATACCGCCCTAGTTCTGACCATAAACGATGCCAACCAGCGATCCGCCTGAGTTACTCAAATGACTCGGCGGGCAGCTTCCGGGAAACCAAAGTATTTGGGTTCCGGGGGAAGTATGGTTGCAAAGCTGAAACTTAAAGGAATTGACGGAAGGGCACCACCAGGAGTGGAGCCTGCGGCTTAATTTGACTCAACACGGGAAAACTTACCCGGCCCGGACACTGGGAGGATTGACAGATTGAGAGCTCTTTCTTGATTCGGTGGATGGTGGTGCATGGCCGTTCTTAGTTGGTGGAGCGATTTGTCTGGTTAATTCCGATAACGAACGAGACTCTAGCCTATTAAATAGGTGCGGGGTTCCCAGCACCTTACAACCTTCTTAGAGGGACAAGCGGCTCCTAGCCGCACGAAACAGAGCAATAACAGGTCTGTGATGCCCTTAGATGTCCGGGGCCGCACGCGCGCTACACTGAAGGAAGCAGCGTGTCTTTATCCCTGTCTGAAAAGACTGGGTAACCCGTGGAACTTCTTTCGTGATTGGGATAGGGGCTTGCAATTGTTCCCCTTGAACGAGGAATTCCCAGTAAGCGCGAGTCATAAGCTCGCGTTGATTACGTCCCTGCCCTTTGTACACACCGCCCGTCGCTACTACCGATTGAATGATTTAGTGAGGTCTTCGGACCGATGTCCGGCGCGGCCTTTCGGTTGCGCCGGTCTGTTGGAAAGATGACCAAACTTGATCATTTAGAGGAAGTAAAAGTCGTAACAAGGTTTCCGTAGGTGAACCTGCGGAAGGATCATTAACGGATTGTGAAGGGTGAGCGCCTCAGCTGCGTCTGCGCCCGACACTTTCTGCCGCTGACCCCGTTTGGACGCGGGGTCGGCTTTTCCCCACGGGGCTGCCTGAATGTGGAGCGGCACCCCGTGACAAATTGTTGCGCCCAGCGGACGCCAACACCGCGACCTTGGACGGTCGGCCAGGTGGCGGACGCGGGTACAAACGGCGCAACGCACTCATAGGTCGGCTTTCGACCCGCCACAGCACCGTGGCTCGAAGCGCTCGAAATGCGCGACCCGACCGCTGCGGGACCGCCTAGTACTGTAAACAGGAGCGGCGGAGCGCGAACGGCGAGTCGTGGTTACGTCGGTAGAAGGCGAGGCTGCGCGTTCCCGAAACGCCAGCCGAGTGCCCTCCCGACCGTTCGAGCGTGCAAGAACGAGACCCGACAATCGCGCGGCGACTGCCAAGTACGAGAGGAACGGCACAAGCGTCGGCGGTCGGTCAAGGAACTGGCGATGTGACGGGTCCGCTGTGCACCAGTGCATACCGTCCCGCCGTCCGCGGCAAGCGCCTCCGCGTCCTCGGGTGACGGAGGCTGCCGGTCGGTTCTTGCAGGCGAGGGATCTCGCTGGCACCGGTTCGCGTTGACGCGCGGCCGGTCATGGCACGGCGATGCGACGGCCGAGGTGCGCAGTACTCGATGGAGGAACCGCACGCTCCGATGACCGTCCCGCCCTCCGCGGCGTATGCGTACCGACCGTAATGGTTGCAGCAGCGCCGGCCGGCTTTTGAATTCGCCACACGAAACACGGTGCGAGATCGCGGTTAGGGGAGCGTCGACGTTGCCAGGCGTTTTGCTTGCTGCCGAGGGAAAGGCGGCACGGCCACGTCGCGCTCGTCGCGATTAGCGGGTCTGCGCGCTTTGGGAAGGTGCCGCAACGACTTGCCGAAAGAGGAAGCACGGAAGAACGAGGGACTTGGACGTCCCGACAATTGAACGCACTTGCGGCCAGGCCCTTGCTGGCTTCGTTCTTCCGCCTCGAGTAGGCTCGTACGCGGCTCCGGCGCCGAAAGTGGTCCTTGGCACCGACTTCGGTGGACGTGGGAAGTGCCGCGCAAGTACGGCGCGCCTGGCTCCACCTGTTGGCTAAAGTAGGCAGCCGGATCGGCATTTTGGTGTGCGGTGGCAAACCGTGGATGCGAAAAAAGCTTGTGCGATTTCGTGGAACAAAAAGCGGGGGTCCCCCTTTTTATGCGGAGGAGACCGACCCGCCTGCCGTGGTGAACCGCGACGCCACGGTAAAAACGGGAGAGGCTTGTCGATGGGACCGTGCATCCCGCGCTCCACGGAGGCCGGGAGGCGGCCGCCCGAGGAAATGTGTAGCCGTCGAGGCCCGCATCTGCGTGCACTCTTATCCAAATGGGTGTACCGCAGGCATTTTCTGGTTAGGCGGGCCAATGAGAGCGAGCACACAACGATACCTACGGGTCCGGCTTGGAGAACCGGCTTCGACGCCTCCCGAGTATTTATAGAGGGGTGGACCACGAAAGCACTCGCAAGTAGCGAAAGCGAAACGCCGTCCGAAACACACCGTTTGCTCGATTTGCGGCAGCCGAAAAAGGCGCGGCAGAGTTTTGGAGTCCAAGCGTGCGCTGAAAAGCGCCCTTCTTGGCCACTGTTTGGCCGAGTGCCAGAAACGTTTGGTTTTGACTGTACGGAATTGAACAAACACTTTTTCACGACTCTAAGCGGTGGATCACTCGGTTCTCGGGTCGATGAAGAACGCAGCCAGCTGCGAGACTTGGTGTGAATTGCAGGACACACTGAGCACTGATTCTTTGAACGCACATTGCGGCCTTGGGTCTTCCCTTGGCTTCGTCTGTCTGAGGGTCGGATCACATATCAAGAGAGCCTTCGGCGCACAAGGGAACGTGAGCCGTCGACTCGTTTTGACCGCGTCGGCAACACGGACAGCACGCTGAACACCTCACAGCGAGCGCCAACAGCGGCCACTCAAGGGCGAGACGGTGGCGACCGTCGTGCCAGAGCCCAACCGAAACGGGGGCGACCGACTGCATTGAGGATGTGGCACCTCGTTGAGACCGCCGCAGGACTTCGAGTCGGAAGGAAGCCTGCAGGGAAAGTGCGGTCGAGGTTGCGTACTCCTCTCTGCGACCGGGCGCGCAAGAGCTGCGAGAGCCACGGACGCGCAACTTTAACGCACGGTAAACACGAGGAGCGAAAGCCGGCCAGCAAAGCTTCTCCAGCCGTGCGCAAAGTGCGCGAGATCGCAGCCTTGCGTTGCGCTTGTTGCCCTCGAAGTAAGCAGGGTGTCCCGTAGACCGGGCGCTCGAACACGCTGCGGGGCCGTGCCTCCTCCAGGCTTTGCCGCGCGAACAGGGAACGTTCGCGCGCAAAGCGCAGGGAGGTGAGGAGGCTGCGCCCGACGTTTGCGGTTCGCTGCGTACGCGGTTGATGCGGAGAGCACGGCGCGACGACTTGCCGCGAAGCGGAAAAAGTCTCCCGCACGAGTTGGCGAAACGTTGGCGAAGCTTAAGGCGTTCTCGTCGTAGTCCGCCGTCGGTCTAAGTGCTTCGCAGTTCCCGTCCCGTTCAAAAAACTGGGCCACTCCAGTTGGGGCGGGGGCGACGCTACACGAGACGATGCCTCTCGCCAGGCTGCGTGGCTGCCCTTGCGGCGGCGGCGACTGGCCTCGGCGGTGTTTGGGCTTTCGACACGGTCGTTTATCACGCAACTGCTCGGACGACGCACGCGCGCAGCGGAATGCCGCTTGCCAGCCTTGTGAAGATGTGACCCTGTACAGGGTTGCGGGCGCACTTGGTAGGGCGTCGTACTCGGTTCGCGATGGGTTTACGAACGTGTCCCGTCACTTCCACGTCACACCGGTTGTGCGCCGCACGCGTGCAGCGGGGAAGCCGATTGCCAGCCTTGTGAAGAAGTGGCCCTGTACAGGGTTGCGGGCGCACTTGGTAGGGCGAGCGCACGCGGTCGTGCAGGAAGTTGATGGAAGCGAATGTATCCGCTGTCGACCTCAGATCAGGCGAGACAACCCGCTGAATTTAAGCATATCACTAAGCGGAGGAAAAGAAACCAACAGGGATTCCCCGAGTAGCTGCGAGCGAAACGGGACCGAGCCCAGCACCGAATCCCCCGTCCTTGCAGGC
>NW_027464775.1:125000-137500 GCF_043290135.1 Rhipicephalus microplus | reverse complement strand
GCTAAAGGTACGTCCGACGTACCCGAAACCGTGAGTCTAAAGATACGTCGGACGTACCCGATTACTAAAAGCTAAAGGTACGTCCGACGTACCCGAAACCGTGAGTCTAAAGATACGTCGGGGGTACGCGAAACTGAGTCTAAAAAAAAAAAAAGATACGTCGGACGTACGCCGGGAGTTGCCGGGTGGGTCCACGGCTACCGCGTACCAATTTTTGCATATATACGAAGAAACGAGCCTTCGTGCGAGCCTGCTCACGTAAAAGACTGACAGGGAGCGAGTACTACCGGTGACAATGGAAAACTTAGAGCATCGCGTGGTTGACGAACGGCGTCGATGTCGGCGGTGCCGTTCTCTCCTAGCAGATCTTTTGAACGGAAAGGGGGAGGCTCGCACGTAAGTACAGAGGCTGATGTCCTTCCCTCGGCAGAGCAATTTTCGGGCAAAGAGTTCTGTGCGGTACTCTCGCGAACGCGGTTTTGTGTGATATGCGCCTATGTAGCCAGCTGAGTTTGCACGAAAACCATTCTGGGAGCCGACCTACTCGCTGACCTTTGAAACCGTAACTGCGACCGGCTCCCAAAAACTAACCAGCGCGCTTGAGTCCACGAGGTTTCCAGATGAGCGGGTCGTTAGCTAATTACTGCAGGGAAAAAAACAAGATGTAAGATTTTTAAATGCAAAGCATTTCTTAGCAAACCAAACGAATTTATTTATCTGGTTAGCCAAGTTAGATCACTAACTAGCTAGCCGCCTACGCCTGGGTGCTCTCATGATCTCCTCCTTAGCAGGTTGCAAAAACGAAAAAGACAGGCCAGATAGCATTTTAATGCTCTTATTATACATAGTTTTCACGTGACATCACAGACAGGTTCTCTGCACTGGGTGCTCCGAGATAGCGGCAACCGTGACTTTTTATGTCATTAGAGAGTACCATTGCAGAGGAGGACACACAGTTGTTCGGTCCCCGTGTTCTTTTGTGATGTCCCCACTTTCTTCTGTTCGCAAGGCGCGCTGTGGGGAATCAAAGGAACGCGAAGGGCACCGGCACAAATCCTATGTCACCGTTTGAGCTAACCCAGCATCTCAAAGTAGCTGGGGGCCCTAAGATGGCGGCCATGGTGACGTCAATGCAAACTATGTATACAATGAATGAATTCAGTGTTCACTGAAGGCACAACTAATGCAAGCTTTAATCAAAGGATCACAATTGTATGAAGAATAATAGGAACAAATACACAGACACACAATACATGTAAATGTCACTCGCATGAAACAGCACTAAGCTTTCTTCCATTTTTTATAAGCATGCCAGTGGGGCATACACTCAGCCATCTTTTGTTGTGCTTAAGCAAACCCTGCTTGCGAGCTCCCCTGCTTGCGTAGAAGCAAACCCTGCTTGCGTAGAAGCTTTGGAGCAATTCTGCTCATTTGTAGCATTAATGTAGTAGCTTTCACAAAACGTAGCAGGTTGGAGTAATTTTGCTCATTTGTAGCATGTATGGACCAGCTTTAACAAAATATAGCACGTAGGAGCAATTGCAGCAGGTTTCCCATCGCTGTGTTCCACTCACGGAGCAGCTCCTTTACATTTGGGCTGCTGCTACACACTTCGCACAAAACCAGGAACTATTCCTGTTGCGGCTGCTCAGTGAAGTACAGATTTGGTGGAACCAACACAAACATAAGTCACAAATCACAGAAGGGTCCTCTTCTAACAGGTCCCGACATTCGTTGCATTTCCACTTTATGGTTTGCTTCTTCACCTTGACTGTTGCCAGCACAGCTGTCCAGCCGTCTTCAGTGAAGTATTTCTGGACACAGTCAAGGTGAACTTCCTCGTCGAGGATTGTCTCTGGAATCCTGGAAGGTATGGTTTCCACCTGGTCCTCACCTGTAAAAATTACTGAATAAGTGTTCTGAACCTGCCATCAGATGGCTTTAAGGTACAACAGAATGCTATGAATCTGAACAAGGGGAACTTATTTCTAGGGCTCAGGTTTATTTTGTGAATTGAACACTCAATATTCTTACAGAATGTAGCTGTAGTTGCAGCCCTATAGGTGATATCAGACACCTTCGTACTACACCTTAGATAGCGACTGAAGTTGCAACAAAATAGGAAATTTAAGCATAAATAAAGGTAAATCTCACAACTCACCGAGTAGCAGTTTCCCCTGCTGAACCTCACTTAGCAGGCCCTGAGGAACTAAGCAACTTAGGATCCTGAGCTCCTTTTCCTGAGGAGGCAGATCGCGAAATGGCTGCAGTGTTGCTGCTGATTTGTGGGGTCCCTGCCGCCGTCGTGGAAGCCCAATAACGGTTTTCTCCGCCCCTTTGGGTCGACCTCGTGACTTCACCTTAGCGGGCACTTTCAGCTTTCCGAGGCGTTCGCGCATGTAGTCTGAAGGCCCGGCGCTGCTTGCAGGGGCCAAGGTATTCTCGCGTGGCTGTGCCTTTCTCACTTCATCAGGAGTTTCGCATGCACCTGCATTATGGGCACGCTGCTCTTTCTCAGGAGTGGTATGAAGTGGTTCTGCCCCGGTATGGCTTAAAGGTGCTTGAGGCAGATCTGGTTGATCATGTGAATTATTCTGATCTGCAGTTTCAGACGTGTCCCAATCCTCACCTGATGCAGCTTTGGGTGACTCTGCATTCTCTTCTACGGACACAGTCAGCTCCAGCTGGCGTCTGACTTGCTCTGGTGATGAAGGGGATGAGGCTTCATGACGCAACACTTCCACGATTTCAATTTCGCGCCCTTGCTCCCATGCCTCAGAGAGTGCCAACAAAACTTTTAGACGGCCCTGGTATCTTTCACCTGTTTCTTCTGCAGCAAGTTGAGCTATGTACTTGCATGTAGGAAATACCTCCCTGTATTTCTCATGCTGCGACATTGGCCTCCGAGGTTTTGCAGCCTGCTCCGAAATGGAATGTTCAGTTGTGCACTTCTCTTGAGAAAGGAAGGCTCTCTGATGACAGTAGTAATATGCCTTGGACCACCTTTTTAGAAAAAGTTTGTCATCAAAGAGACTAATGTTCAGAGTCCGCCTAACTGCAAACACATGCCGGCATGGCAGTCTCATAGCGTTCCAAAAGGAACAATTGCAGTTAGTTTTTGTTGTTGACGTGTTGCCAGACGACGCCTCGAATGTGAACACATCTGCTTTTTGGTCACTTGGTACTCGCTTGGCTGACAGGTAGATCTGCTCCCTTACAAGCTTAAAGGCATAGGGAGTCAATGATTCCTGATACATAGCTTCTTCAGGGCTAGAAGGTGCTTTGCAAGGTCTTTTGGATATGCTTGTCAATGCTCTGTGGTCACGTTCATCGCTCAAGGCGTTCAATACTGTGAAAAGTGAGCACACAAACTCTTCAAGGGAGCTATTCTTTTTTATAACACTTTTCAGTTTTGCGTTCAGACTTTCAATTCTGTTGTTGGTAGTGTTGTTAAAGTTTTCAGACATAAACTTGGGTCCAGTGTACCACTCATCCTTGATGGGACGCCAGTTTTTGTCATAGTAAGAGCGGATCTCTTGGCAAACATTATTGTCAAATTCCAGTTGAAGCTCCTCAAATTTTTCACTCGATCGTGACAGGACCATCTTCTGGAGCAGTGCCAGGGCTTGGTCCCTTTCCTCTGCAGTGATGTTCATCTTGTTGCAGGCAATCTCGCGTCGAAAAGTCTTTAAAGTGTGGAACACACAGATGAGCACCTTCGACTGCGGGAAGCTTTCTTTGAGAAGGTCACGCTCCAAAAGGTCCTTGTCTGCCATGACACACTTTACTTTTGGCCAAGATGGGTGCAGTTCCTTGAACTTTTCCAACATCCATTTGATAGTGGGTGCAGACTCATTCACAAGAATTGCAACACATACTGTCTCTGTGTCTCCATTGGAGTCTTCAACGTGCATCACATAGACTGGTGTTCGTATTTCTAGAAGCTTGTAGGTGGCATCAATTCCTAGGAATTCTGGGTAGGCATCCATATTTGACCGCATAGACTCATTGGACAGCAAAATTCCTTGGAAGTTTTCCCCATCAGCAAGGATGTGGTAGTCTGTACCTGTAGAAATAAATTTCATGGTCTAAATGTAAAAGATTTGGCCGACTGTACATACGAGTTTCTCTGAAGCCCACTGGAAAACCCAGATGCAATTATTTAAAAACTTGTGCTACAATATCAGGTGCTTACCATGCTCATTTTGCAGAAGAGCTGCAGTCTTAATGAGGTCATTCCTTGTCTGTGGTCTGAGGGAAGAGGCCGCATTGCTCAAGTCTTTGAGCAGGACAAGTTTCCCCGTCTTTTCTTCTATCCTTTTCTTAACCAACTTCTTGTTGGCATGCAAAGCCAAGAGCTGTGTGGCTTCCTCCTTGGCCCCTGGTTCTCTTAATGCTCTGGTTTGTGGCAGGTGGCTGTAGAGTAACTGCAATAAAATAAACTTTTCATTCAATGTTAAACTGAACTACATATGCAATTATAGGTTAACTGCATTATGCAATGTCAAGCTCACAGAGTGAAGCAAACAAGTGCAGACAACATTCTGCATATATGGCATCTAGGTTCTTAGCACAAGCAAGCTCACTTCAATCTCACCTTATCATGCTTGTAACTGTAAATCTGTGTTTCCTATATATGGCTCGCATGTGATGTCAAGGACACAGTTCCTGAATGTAGTAGCACTGTAGAATGGCGGCTTTGATGACAAGCAAGTTGCAGTTAATCTGCCTCAATGTAATAATGATGCAGCAGGAATTCCTCTGAGTGTGAATAAGAAATGAACCTGCATGTACTGCTTTGATCCCATTAATTTGACATCGCAAAACTTCGCATCCCCTGTGCTGGTGCTACCAGCTCAATGAGAATTGAGCGAGAACATTTTGCGCGATCAAGTAAGCACGTCAAACATTTCGTCAAAAGTATATTTCAGTGGTGCATGTCACCCTGTATAACCTCAAAACTCAGGTTTGTTTCTGTGAAAAAACAGAACTGAACTTCACTAACCAATATGAACAGGTAACAGCAAAAGCTGTATTGGCTTAATTTAACAACACATGGTGAGGGATGAAGGACAGGGCATTAAGATACTGTCGCACACTTTTAAGGATGCTTAGGAACTCCATACCTTCGATAACTCATGGTTGTGGTCCTCATTCATTTCAATAACCTCCAGGAAGTTCCCATCGTCAGAGGCCCTGCACTTCACGAACGCCGGACATCCAGCCTGAAAGGTGCTGAAAGTGATCCGTTGTCACATGCTCAATGTCTCTCAGGAAACAATCGTCTAAATGCATGATGTGTACAACGCAACCACGTCGCTGACCATGGTGGATTGGCAGCACAGAAAGAAACACAAAGGAAACAATGACCAGTGCTGGCCCTCACCTGGTATCTCTTTCCCCCTTGCTGCGGCTCTTGAAAGACTTGCCCCCCTTGATACAGCAGTAAACCACCTGATACATTCCAAGTCGTTCGTTCAGAAAACGCTTCACTTTGGTCTTCGCCGCTGTGACAGTTCGACAGTCACGTTTGTAAAACTGCACGAACTTCTCTTCACTGTATCCTTTCACAGCAGCTTCCAGTTCCCTGAACGTTGGAAATTTGTCCCCAACTTTCATTTTGCTGCCAGCCATCACACGAGCTGCGGAACGGGAACACTTGACTGGCGCCGCACGTGCTGCGGAACGGTCACCACAGAACACCTGTAACACGCTGACTGAAGAGACGGGAGAATGGCGCCACACAAGTAGGACGGATAAGACTATGGATAAGACAGACTCACAGAACACCTGACAGACTCGGACGGACTCCAAGAACTGGATTGGAATGGATTGATTTGTACTACTTGCATCGAAATCGACCCGATGGCGAAAACTTTTTTTTTTCCTAATCAAGCGATATAATAGCTGCGTGTAAACCACGGAGGAATAAACATTTCCGTGGTATAAACCAAGCTTGAGTAGGCGAGAAAGTGCAACCCGTGCAACGTCTGATGTAACCGGTGCAACGTCTGCGCGTCCAACTACAAACTCGTTGACGAAAACTTTTTTTTTCTCGGATCCGCGCGTCTAAGAGGTCAGTCGTGCGAACTGCTTGAAAACGACGGACGGGCAGGTGGAACTTGAGTCGCTTGAGTGAAAACTTGCGAGAAAGCGCACGTCGGACGTACCTTTAGCTTTTAGTATTCTGGTACGTCCGAAGTATCTTTAGACTCACGGTTTCGGGTACGTCGGACGTACCTTTAGCTTTTGGTATTCGGGTACGTCCGACGTACCTTTAGACACAGCGCTAATTAAAACAAAGCATTGCGAGGGCCGTTGATCGGTGCTGACGCAATGTGATTTCTGCCCAGTGCTCTGAATGTCAAAGTGAAGAAATTCAAAAAAGCGCGGGTAAACGGCGGGAGTAACTATGACTCTCTTGTGGTAGCCAAATGCCTCGTCATCTAATTAGTGACGCGCATGAATGGATTAACGAGATTCCCACTGTCCCTATGACTGCCACCTACCGGCCGGCCGAGCTGCAGCCTCACTGGTACCTCCCGCTTCGGGGCCTTCTGCGATCATCAAATCTGTAAGTAGTCCTCTAAATTTGCTCGCATGACCTTATAAAGGCTTGGAGCGTCTCGGGCGATGCGAGACGGGCGTTGAAGCGACCGCAATCTGGCTAAATCAACGACGCACATCGCGGTTAGGGCTAGAGGTAGCAGCCACTGGCCTCACTTCGAACAAATTAGAAATTCGGCAAGAAAAAGTTGTTTCGCACCTTGAAAGCCACTCTCATCGCTCCTGGGACGTTCCGAAGCCTCGCCGCTACCATCTCGGCTTGATTCAGCGAGATACAGGAGATTTATCAGCAAAAATCAACTTTCTTACCACGTGTATGCGCCGGTATGGGGGCTGCCATCTTGGCTGGGCATAACTGTAGAGCCTGCCCCCTGGAGTTCAAAGTTCGATTAAAAAGCAATTGAGCACATTAATTATCCGTGATAGTGTTAAATTGTGCAGAGGAAGGATATAGGGTAGTGAGCTGAATCTGGCCAAATTTCGACCGTCGAGAAGAAATTAACAATTATTTTTTCCCACCATACGACCTTGTGGGGGCCGCCATCTTGTTGTGGGACCCAACCATTTTGAGTATAGCATTCATATCTCGGCTTCTAGAGGCTCTGGGATGATAATTTAGGTGTCAAAAGATTCGTTTAAATGTGGAGATAGACATAAAAAAAACCGCGAGAGCCTAGCACAATTGAGAACGCCAAAAAAAATTAATTATTCAGGAGACATCTTCAGTGTTGCCTTCCTACTAGTTTTTTTTGGCTAGATTTGGCGGAACATCAGCAATTCACAAAAACAGCTAGGAAACTTCCAACTATTGCAATCCGAACCGAAAAGGGAGGGACACAGGATTACTCGACATCCGTGGCTGCTATTTTGGGTGAGACTACCCTGGTTTCGCTGAAAGGTAAACATGGGAAAGAACAAAAAAAATTCAGTGACAAAAGAGGAAATGTTGAGAAACAGCCCAGCGGTAAAGGCAAAGACGAATATAAAACAACCACTAGAAAAAAGAGCCCCGGGGGCAGTTACCGGAAAAGAGGACCACACTCTAACACCTATAGATGATGGTGATGATCAAGGGAGTTTGACTACAGTTTATTCAGAACATGAAGACGACTGGTGGTCTTCAGATGACGAAGCTCCGGAAACAGGGGAGAACCTCGCACAGGATAGACACCTCAGCTCTAAAACCAGCACAAATAAAGGAAGGGAAAAGGTAAGTAAATCTACACTAGAGGAAAACAAAGAGACACAGTCTCAACCGAATTCGGCACAGGAGAAGACAGATCGTAAGGATCATGAAAAACACAAAGATGAAGGAATAGATCAAGACAGTACAAAGGAGACTTCTAGGGCAAAACAGCTGTTAAAAAAGTTAATGAAAGTGGACAAGTCCTTTATGAAGGCGCTCTTGGCATTGGCGGCTGGAGATCAACAAAAGGAAAAGTTAATAGACAGGATCATGACGGAATTTTCTAGGACAAAAAATTTGGCATTGGAAGCCACCCATGAGGTAGCGAGGCTAGAAGGTGCCAGAGACAAAGAACAAAAGGCAACGACAACGGTCGCATCATATGCGGATGCGGTTAAAGGTAGGACGAGCACGACAACAGAGGGTAACCAAATTTCCCATCTTTCACAAACGCAAAAGGATGAGAATGAAAAACAGAGAGCCAAATTTGCACTTTTAGTCACGTCCGAGACGTTGAACACAGCAGAAGTACAAGCTGCCATAAAAAAAAAGGATAGACCCACAGGAGCTCGGGTTAAGTGACCCAGAAATGCGAGAGGGGAAGCGAGGAATGGTAGTGTCAACCTCGTCAAAAGAAGGATTAAAAAACCTAGAAAACCTCATGGAAAACGACCCAGAACTCAGAGCAAGAATGAAAACGCAGAGGCCAAAAAGTAAGAAACCAGAATTAAAGATTATTGGCATAGATGAAGAACTCACATCTGAGGAAATAATTCGGAAACTCATTTCACAGAATAGATTAACATGTACAGAAGAAGATATAAAAATAGTAACCACATGGCAAGGTAAAGAAGGAAAAACGGTAATCGTAAGCTTGGAATACAGAGCTTGGAGACAATTGCAAGGTAAAGAGCAATTAAACATCGGATGGAATAGGTGCCGAGTATTCGACAATACTTATGTTCCAAGATGCACCTTCTGTGCTAAATACGGCCACACACAAAAATGGTGTAGATCTCAGACGCCGCGATGCACTGAGTGTAGTGGCAGACATCACTACAAAGAATGCAGAGTTGAAGATTACCTATGCAGCGCCTGCAAGCAGGACGGGTGGGAACCAGAAATGGTAAGTCATTCCATGATGTCAAGGGCATGCCCTACTTACAAAGCCAGAAGGGAGCAGGAGCTCGACAGAATTCTCCGCCAACTTGAGTTAACAGAACTCTAATTAGACAGGATACGCAAGCGGTATCCAAACGACAACTCCGGGTTTAGACAGTCTTTTCCCTCGTATAAAAAAAAAAAAAAAAAAAGAAAAGAAATGGTGAATACAAAATTAAATTCAACAGAAAAATTAGAAATGATACAGGTTAACTTAGGCAGGTCCTTTAAGGCGAATCAGAATTTAAGCATTTATCAACAAAGGAGAAATCATCATATTTCATTAGTTCAAGAGCCCTATCACTTAAAAGGTAAAATTATACCATGTTCAATAAAAGATAGAATTATTGCGCATGAGGATAACCCAAAAGTTGGCATCATATTCCACTCAAGGGTAACCAACATATTTCCAGTACAAATAGAAGAGGATTTTATTGCAGTAATAATGAAATTTAAGAACAAACAACTTCTCCTAATCAACTGCTATGCAGCACCTAAGGGGAACATAGAGAACCTACTAACTAAAATAGAGAACGTGATTCAAAAAACACATATAGAGAACATTTTAATAACAGGAGATTTTAATGCAAAAAGCCACAGTTGGGGAGGTGACAAACTAGATGATAGAGGGGAATTAGTTTTAGAGTTTATTATTAAAAATAACTTAAACTTAATAAACGACAAGAACAGTGAACCAACATTCCAAAATTCAAGGGGCAAAAGTTGGATCGATCTATCTATTGTTTCAAACAATTTGATTAGGGAAGTTAAAAATTGGAAGGTTTTAAATGAACCTTCATACAGTGATCATAAATTCATCAAAATAGAAATATTTGAAGAGGCCAAATTACAAATGTTTAAAATAACTAAAACAGGGAAACAAAGAGCATTAACAGATTTACTAAAGATGGATTGGGAATTACAATCACGAAATCTGAATAATGTACAGGAGGTCGAGCATTTAATACAAAAATTTTATAATACATTGGAAAACTTATACAAAAAATATGAAAAACGCATTACCAAGGGAAAAGGTCAAGAGAAAAGCTGGTGGAACCTGGAACTAGAAATACAAAGGAAAAAAGTTAGAGCAATCAAAAGACGGTTCAAAAGAAGTCGAGGGGATATAAGAGAAATCTTTAAAGCTCAATATTATGAAGAACATAAATTATATGTAGAAAATATTGCACAGGCGAAAAAGAAGGATTGGGAAAATTTTTTAGCCAAAGTAACGAGGAATCCTTTTAATATAGGATACAAATTAGCCCGGAATCAAATTAAAAAAGCAGTCATTATAAAAAGCATGATAAAAGAGGACGGTTCATCAACAAATTGTCTTACAGAAACAGTCGACTATATTATAAGTAAATTATATGATTTAGCAGGAGAAAACGAAGTAAACGAAACAAAAGTCGAAGAAGAGGAAATAAACAATGACATTGAAGATGATGGGGAGTTTACGCAACAGGAAGTGGAAGCAATAATTAGGAACCTAAAGAAAGATATCGCACCAGGACCGGACAACTTAACAACGGAATTTATTCAATTAATAAATCAAAAGCAAAATACCTTTTTTGTAAATATATTTAATTGTTGTTTAAAACTAGGATATTTTCCTCAGGACTGGAAAGTATCAAAAATAATATTGATCCCCAAAAAGAAAAGTCAGAATACACCTGCAGATTACCGACCAATTGCAATAAACTCAATATTCGGAAAGATCCTAGAAAGCTTACTCAAAGACCGCATATATCACTTCTTATACAAAAACGAATTATTCCCCAAAAATCAATACGGGTTCAAGCACGATACCTCGACAATTCAGGCATTAGAGAACATAAAGAAAAAATTAGACCAAGCTTCTCTAGATAAAGAGGGAGCTTTGATTATATCAATGGATATCAAAAATGCATTCAACACCATTGATAAAAAAGAAATAATTAAGTACTTAGAAGAAAATAATTGCCCAAAAAATTTAATAAAATTAACCAATGCAATCATGACAAATCGAAAAATCTCGTACAAAAACGAAAACATTCAGAAAATGTATTGCCTAAGAAAAGGATCCCCCCAAGGATCCCCATTAAGTCCATTACTATGGACCATAATGATTACAGAGGTACTGAGGGAAAATTACCCAGAAAAAACATATGTGCAAGCTTTCGCCGACGATATCACAATAATAATTAAAGGAACATCTAAAAGAAAGCTACAAGATAAAGCAAACCAGACATTAAACATAATACAAAAATGGGGCCTCGAAAAAAAGATTGAATTCAATGCAACAAAAACCGAATTTATGGTTATTAAAGGAAAATATTCAAAAAGCCCACCAATACTTAAATTAGGAGACAATAAAATAAGAAAGGTACAGCAAATGAAAATATTAGGAGTAATCTTAGATGAAAACCTGTCTTTCCTTCCGCATTTAGATTATATAAAAGAGAAAGTGTTCGACTTGTCAATTAACTTAAACAAATTTACAGGTAAAAACAGAGGTATTAAAAACAAACAACTTAGGGAAATATATGTAAGGGGAATGGAAAGAATAATAACTTATGCAGGCCCAGTCTGGTATAGAAACATTGGCACCATAATCAAAAGATTGAAATCAATACAACGGAAACCATTAATATCGATAACTAAAGCCTATAAAACAGTTTCAAATAATGCATTAAACGTCTTAGCTAATGTTCCACCAGTACATCTAAAATTAGAAAAAGAGATAGAACTACACAACATTATCAAAAATGGAAAGCAGTTTATTTGGAATGACAAAATTTTCGATGCGGATTCTATTACTAAAAAAATTGACAAATGGAAAATTCATCCGTCTAAAAGATTAAGATTTAAGTTTAATAAAGAACTCAATCAAGAAACAGATTACAAAATTTTTACAGATGGTTCAAGCAATGAAATTGGAGCTGGGTCAGCTTTTGTAGTTATGAAAGAGCAAAAATTATTAGACACCAAACAATATTCATTACCAAAGTACAGTAACAATTTTGAAGCAGAAGCTATGGCTATAACCAAGGCCATAGAATATATTAGTTTACAACAAAATCGAAGCACCTATCATTTGCTGACAGACAGCCTGTCAGTCCTACAGGGGATAAATAATCCAGAAAACCTCAACCCCTATATATTTAAAATTAAGCAACTGCTCCAAAATGCTTCAGTAAACAACCAAATTATTCTAACATACGTAAAAGGACACAGTGGAAACATCGGCAACGACATAGCAGACGAATTGGCAAAAAAGGCAATAAGATTCGGAGAAGAAGTAGGGGTCCAAATTTCTAAGAATTTTATCAAAAAGGAGTTACAAAAAAAATTGTATCACAAATGGGAACAACTTTGGGCCCAAGACAAAATAGCTCGAAAAAGCTATATACACAATTGGATAAAACATATTAATCAGATTCCAAATCAATTTATTGCAAATTATCAGATTTCACAAATTTTAACAGGACATGGACGGTTTCCTCACTATCTGTTCAGGTTCGGGATAAAACAAAACAGAATCTGCCCTTGCAACATGGAAGAAACAGACATAGAGCATTATTTTACGATTTGTAAACTAACC
>NW_027464775.1:100000-120000 GCF_043290135.1 Rhipicephalus microplus | reverse complement strand
CCGGCTGACGCGGTTTTCGCGCCGCCCCGGCTGACGCGGTTTTTGCGTCGCCCCGGCTGACGCGGTTCGGACTTTGCACTTTTTGGCTCACCCCGGCTGGCGGCCCACTCACTCGATCGCCAGGTCTGTTTGCCCCGGTGGTTCCACCGCCAGGCTTAAGCGCGAACTTTTTTTGTTTGTTTTCTTTTGATTAAGCGCAAGCTTTTTTCTTTGTTTTCTTTTGATTAAGCGCGGGCTTTTTTCTTTGTTTTTTTTTTTGATTTCGCCCCGGCAGACGCGGTTTTTGCGCCGCCCCGGCTGACGCGGTTTTTGCCGCCCCGGCTGACGCAGTTCGGACTTAGCACTTTTCGGCTGTGCCTGGCTGGCGGCCCACTCACTCGATCGCCATGTCTGTTTGCCACAGTTTTCCCGGTGGTGCCGCACCCGGGCTCGCCCCGGCTGACGCAGTTTTCGCGCCGCCCCGGCTGACGCGGTTTCGTGCCGCCCCGGCAGACGCGGTTTTCGCGCCGCCCCGGCTGACGCGGTTTCGTGCCGCCCCGGCAGACGCAGTTCGGACTTAGCACTTTTCGGCTGTGCCTGGCTGGCGGCCCACTCACTCAATCGCCATGTCTGTTTGCCACAGTTTTCCCGGTGGTGCCGCACCCGGGCTCGCCCCGGCTGACGCAGTTTTCGCGCCGCCCCGGCTGACGCGGTTTCGTGCCGCCCCGGCAGACGCGGTTTTTTGCGCCGCCCCGGCTGACGCGGTTTTTGCCGCCCCGGCTGACGCAGTTCGGACTTAGCACTTTTCGGCTGTGCCTGGCTGGCGGCCCACTCACTCGATCGCCATGTCTGTTTGCCACAGTTTTCCCGGTGGTGCCGCACCCGGGCTCGCCCCGGCTGACGCAGTTTTCGCGCCGCCCCGGCTGACGCGGTTTCGTGCCGCCCCGGCAGACGCGGTTTTCGCGCCGCCCCGGCTGACGCAGTTCGGACTTAGCACTTTTTGGGCTGAGCCTGGCTGGCGGCCCACTCACTCGATCGCCATGTCTGTTTGCCACAGTCTTCCCGGTGGTGCCGCACCCGGGCTCGCCCCGGCAGACGCGTTTTTTTTTCTTTCGCCCCGGCAGACGTGGTTCCCCCCCCCCTTTTCGCTCGCCCCGGCTGACGAGGTTTTCGCGCCGCCCCGGCTGACGCAGTTTTCGCGCCGCCCCGGCTGACGCGGTTTCGTGCCGCCCCGGCTGACGCGGTTTTCGCGCCGCCCCGGCTGACGCGGTTTTTGCGTCGCCCCGGCTGACACGGTTCGGACTTTGCACTTTTCGGCTGTGCCTGGCTGGCGGCCCACTCACTCGATCGCCATGTCTGTTTGCCACAGTTTTCCCGGTGGTGCCGCACCCGGGCTCGCCCCGGCTGACGCAGTTTTCGCGCCGCCCCGGCTGACGCGGTTTCGTGCCGCCCCGGCAGACGCGGTTTTCGCGCCGCCCCGGCTGACGCGGTTTCGTGCCGCCCCGGCAGACGCAGTTCGGACTTAGCACTTTTCGGCTGTGCCTGGCTGGCGGCCCACTCACTCGATCGCCATGTCTGTTTGCCACAGTCTTCCCGGTGGTGCCGCACCCGGGCTCGCCCCGGCAGACGCGTTTTTTTTTCTTTCGCCCCGGCAGACGTGGTTCCCCCCCCCCCCTTTTCGCTCGCCCCGGCTGACGAGGTTTTCGCGCCGCCCCGGCTGACGCAGTTTTCGCGCCGCCCCGGCTGACGCGGTTTCGTGCCGCCCCGGCTGACGCGGTTTTCGCGCCGCCCCGGCTGACGCGGTTTTTGCGTCGCCCCGGCTGACACGGTTCGGACTTTGCACTTTTCGGCTGAGCCTGGCTGGCGGCCCACTCACTCGATCGCCATGTCTGTTTGCCACAGTCTTCCCGGTGGTGCCGCACCCGGGCTCGCCCCGGCAGACGCGTTTTTTTTTCTTTCGCCCCGGCAGACGTGGTTCCCCCCCCCCCTTTTCGCTCGCCCCGGCTGACGAGGTTTTCGCGCCGCCCCGGCTGACGCAGTTTTCGCGCCGCCCCGGCTGACGCGGTTTTCGCGCCGCCCCGGCTGACGCGGTTTTTGCGTCGCCCCGGCTGACACGGTTTTTGCGTCGCCCCGGCTGACACGGTTCGGACTTTGCACTTTTCGGCTGTGCCTGGCTGGCGGCCCACTCACTCGATCGCCATGTCTGTTTGCCACAGTTTTCCCGGTGGTGCCGCACCCGGGCTCGCCCCGGCTGACGCAGTTTTCGCGCCGCCCCGGCTGACGCGGTTTCGTGCCGCCCCGGCAGACGCGGTTTTCGCGCCGCCCCGGCTGACGCGGTTTCGTGCCGCCCCGGCAGACGCAGTTCGGACTTAGCACTTTTCGGCTGTGCCTGGCTGGCGGCCCACTCACTCAATCGCCATGTCTGTTTGCCACAGTTTTCCCGGTGGTGCCGCACCCGGGCTCGCCCCGGCTGACGCAGTTTTCGCGCCGCCCCGGCTGACGCGGTTTCGTGCCGCCCCGGCAGACGCGGTTTTCGCGCCGCCCCGGCTGACGCGGTTTCGTGCCGCCCCGGCAGACGCAGTTCGGACTTAGCACTTTTCGGCTGTGCCTGGCTGGCGGCCCACTCACTCGATCGCCATGTCTGTTTGCCACAGTTTTCCCGGTGGTGCCGCACCCGGGCTCGCCCCGGCAGACGCGTTTTTTTTTTCTTTCGCCCCGGCTGACGCAGTTTTCGCGCCGCCCCGGCTGACGCGGTTTCGTGCCGCCCCGGCAGACGCGGTTTTTTGCGCCGCCCCGGCTGACGCGGTTTTTGCCGCCCCGGCTGACGCAGTTCGGACTTAGCACTTTTCGGCTGTGCCTGGCTGGCGGCCCACTCACTCGATCGCCATGTCTGTTTGCCACAGTTTTCCCGGTGGTGCCGCACCCGGGCTCGCCCCGGCTGACGCAGTTTTCGCGCCGCCCCGGCTGACGCGGTTTCGTGCCGCCCCGGCAGACGCGGTTTTCGCGCCGCCCCGGCTGACGCAGTTCGGACTTAGCACTTTTTGGGCTGAGCCTGGCTGGCGGCCCACTCACTCGATCGCCATGTCTGTTTGCCACAGTCTTCCCGGTGGTGCCGCACCCGGGCTCGCCCCGGCAGACGCGTTTTTTTTTCTTTCGCCCCGGCAGACGTGGTTCCCCCCCCCCTTTTCGCTCGCCCCGGCTGACGAGGTTTTCGCGCCGCCCCGGCTGACGCAGTTTTCGCGCCGCCCCGGCTGACGCGGTTTCGTGCCGCCCCGGCAGACGCGGTTTTCGCGCCGCCCCGGCTGACGCGGTTTCGTGCCGCCCCGGCAGACGCAGTTCGGACTTAGCACTTTTCGGCTGTGCCTGGCTGGCGGCCCACTCACTCGATCGCCATGTCTGTTTGCCACAGTTTTCCCGGTGGTGCCGCACCCGGGCTCGCCCCGGCAGACGCGTTTTTTTTTTCTTTCGCCCCGGCTGACGCAGTTTTCGCGCCGCCCCGGCTGACGCGGTTTCGTGCCGCCCCGGCAGACGCGGTTTTTTGCGCCGCCCCGGCTGACGCGGTTTTTGCCGCCCCGGCTGACGCAGTTCGGACTTAGCACTTTTCGGCTGTGCCTGGCTGGCGGCCCACTCACTCGATCGCCATGTCTGTTTGCCACAGTTTTCCCGGTGGTGCCGCACCCGGGCTCGCCCCGGCTGACGCAGTTTTCGCGCCGCCCCGGCTGACGCGGTTTCGTGCCGCCCCGGCAGACGCGGTTTTCGCGCCGCCCCGGCTGACGCAGTTCGGACTTAGCACTTTTTGGGCTGAGCCTGGCTGGCGGCCCACTCACTCGATCGCCATGTCTGTTTGCCACAGTCTTCCCGGTGGTGCCGCACCCGGGCTCGCCCCGGCAGACGCGTTTTTTTTTCTTTCGCCCCGGCAGACGTGGTTCCCCCCCCCCCCTTTTCGCTCGCCCCGGCTGACGAGGTTTTCGCGCCGCCCCGGCTGACGCAGTTTTCGCGCCGCCCCGGCTGACGCGGTTTCGTGCCGCCCCGGCTGACGCGGTTTCGTGCCGCCCCGGCAGACGCGGTTTTCGCGCCGCCCCGGCTGACGCAGTTCGGACTTAGCACTTTTTGGGCTGAGCCTGGCTGGCGGCCCACTCACTCGATCGCCATGTCTGTTTGCCACAGTCTTCCCGGTGGTGCCGCACCCGGGCTCGCCCCGGCAGACGCGTTTTTTTTTCTTTCGCCCCGGCAGACGTGGTTCCCCCCCCCCCTTTTCGCTCGCCCCGGCTGACGAGGTTTTCGCGCCGCCCCGGCTGACGCAGTTTTCGCGCCGCCCCGGCTGACGCGGTTTTCGCGCCGCCCCGGCTGACGCGGTTTTTGCGTCGCCCCGGCTGACACGGTTCGGACTTTGCACTTTTCGGCTGTGCCTGGCTGGCGGCCCACTCACTCGATCGCCATGTCTGTTTGCCACAGTTTTCCCGGTGGTGCCGCACCCGGGCTCGCCCCGGCTGACGCAGTTTTCGCGCCGCCCCGGCTGACGCGGTTTCGTGCCGCCCCGGCAGACGCGGTTTTCGCGCCGCCCCGGCTGACGCGGTTTCGTGCCGCCCCGGCAGACGCAGTTCGGACTTAGCACTTTTCGGCTGTGCCTGGCTGGCGGCCCACTCACTCAATCGCCATGTCTGTTTGCCACAGTTTTCCCGGTGGTGCCGCACCCGGGCTCGCCCCGGCTGACGCAGTTTTCGCGCCGCCCCGGCTGACGCGGTTTCGTGCCGCCCCGGCAGACGCGGTTTTCGCGCCGCCCCGGCTGACGCGGTTTCGTGCCGCCCCGGCAGACGCAGTTCGGACTTAGCACTTTTCGGCTGTGCCTGGCTGGCGGCCCACTCACTCGATCGCCATGTCTGTTTGCCACAGTTTTCCCGGTGGTGCCGCACCCGGGCTCGCCCCGGCAGACGCGTTTTTTTTTTCTTTCGCCCCGGCTGACGCAGTTTTCGCGCCGCCCCGGCTGACGCGGTTTCGTGCCGCCCCGGCAGACGCGGTTTTTTGCGCCGCCCCGGCTGACGCGGTTTTTGCCGCCCCGGCTGACGCAGTTCGGACTTAGCACTTTTCGGCTGTGCCTGGCTGGCGGCCCACTCACTCGATCGCCATGTCTGTTTGCCACAGTTTTCCCGGTGGTGCCGCACCCGGGCTCGCCCCGGCTGACGCAGTTTTCGCGCCGCCCCGGCTGACGCGGTTTCGTGCCGCCCCGGCAGACGCGGTTTTCGCGCCGCCCCGGCTGACGCAGTTCGGACTTAGCACTTTTTGGGCTGAGCCTGGCTGGCGGCCCACTCACTCGATCGCCATGTCTGTTTGCCACAGTCTTCCCGGTGGTGCCGCACCCGGGCTCGCCCCGGCAGACGCGTTTTTTTTTCTTTCGCCCCGGCAGACGTGGTTCCCCCCCCCCTTTTCGCTCGCCCCGGCTGACGAGGTTTTCGCGCCGCCCCGGCTGACGCAGTTTTCGCGCCGCCCCGGCTGACGCGGTTTCGTGCCGCCCCGGCTGACGCGGTTTTCGCGCCGCCCCGGCTGACGCGGTTTTTGCGTCGCCCCGGCTGACACGGTTCGGACTTTGCACTTTTCGGCTGTGCCTGGCTGGCGGCCCACTCACTCGATCGCCATGTCTGTTTGCCACAGTTTTCCCGGTGGTGCCGCACCCGGGCTCGCCCCGGCTGACGCAGTTTTCGCGCCGCCCCGGCTGACGCGGTTTCGTGCCGCCCCGGCAGACGCGGTTTTCGCGCCGCCCCGGCTGACGCGGTTTCGTGCCGCCCCGGCAGACGCAGTTCGGACTTAGCACTTTTCGGCTGTGCCTGGCTGGCGGCCCACTCACTCGATCGCCATGTCTGTTTGCCACAGTCTTCCCGGTGGTGCCGCACCCGGGCTCGCCCCGGCAGACGCGTTTTTTTTTCTTTCGCCCCGGCAGACGTGGTTCCCCCCCCCCCCTTTTCGCTCGCCCCGGCTGACGAGGTTTTCGCGCCGCCCCGGCTGACGCAGTTTTCGCGCCGCCCCGGCTGACGCGGTTTCGTGCCGCCCCGGCTGACGCGGTTTTCGCGCCGCCCCGGCTGACGCGGTTTTTGCGTCGCCCCGGCTGACACGGTTCGGACTTTGCACTTTTCGGCTGAGCCTGGCTGGCGGCCCACTCACTCGATCGCCATGTCTGTTTGCCACAGTCTTCCCGGTGGTGCCGCACCCGGGCTCGCCCCGGCAGACGCGTTTTTTTTTCTTTCGCCCCGGCAGACGTGGTTCCCCCCCCCCCTTTTCGCTCGCCCCGGCTGACGAGGTTTTCGCGCCGCCCCGGCTGACGCAGTTTTCGCGCCGCCCCGGCTGACGCGGTTTTCGCGCCGCCCCGGCTGACGCGGTTTTTGCGTCGCCCCGGCTGACACGGTTTTTGCGTCGCCCCGGCTGACACGGTTCGGACTTTGCACTTTTCGGCTGTGCCTGGCTGGCGGCCCACTCACTCGATCGCCATGTCTGTTTGCCACAGTTTTCCCGGTGGTGCCGCACCCGGGCTCGCCCCGGCTGACGCAGTTTTCGCGCCGCCCCGGCTGACGCGGTTTCGTGCCGCCCCGGCAGACGCGGTTTTCGCGCCGCCCCGGCTGACGCGGTTTCGTGCCGCCCCGGCAGACGCAGTTCGGACTTAGCACTTTTCGGCTGTGCCTGGCTGGCGGCCCACTCACTCAATCGCCATGTCTGTTTGCCACAGTTTTCCCGGTGGTGCCGCACCCGGGCTCGCCCCGGCTGACGCAGTTTTCGCGCCGCCCCGGCTGACGCGGTTTCGTGCCGCCCCGGCAGACGCGGTTTTCGCGCCGCCCCGGCTGACGCGGTTTCGTGCCGCCCCGGCAGACGCAGTTCGGACTTAGCACTTTTCGGCTGTGCCTGGCTGGCGGCCCACTCACTCGATCGCCATGTCTGTTTGCCACAGTTTTCCCGGTGGTGCCGCACCCGGGCTCGCCCCGGCAGACGCGTTTTTTTTTTCTTTCGCCCCGGCTGACGCAGTTTTCGCGCCGCCCCGGCTGACGCGGTTTCGTGCCGCCCCGGCAGACGCGGTTTTTTGCGCCGCCCCGGCTGACGCGGTTTTTGCCGCCCCGGCTGACGCAGTTCGGACTTAGCACTTTTCGGCTGTGCCTGGCTGGCGGCCCACTCACTCGATCGCCATGTCTGTTTGCCACAGTTTTCCCGGTGGTGCCGCACCCGGGCTCGCCCCGGCTGACGCAGTTTTCGCGCCGCCCCGGCTGACGCGGTTTCGTGCCGCCCCGGCAGACGCGGTTTTCGCGCCGCCCCGGCTGACGCAGTTCGGACTTAGCACTTTTTGGGCTGAGCCTGGCTGGCGGCCCACTCACTCGATCGCCATGTCTGTTTGCCACAGTCTTCCCGGTGGTGCCGCACCCGGGCTCGCCCCGGCAGACGCGTTTTTTTTTCTTTCGCCCCGGCAGACGTGGTTCCCCCCCCCCTTTTCGCTCGCCCCGGCTGACGAGGTTTTCGCGCCGCCCCGGCTGACGCAGTTTTCGCGCCGCCCCGGCTGACGCGGTTTCGTGCCGCCCCGGCAGACGCGGTTTTCGCGCCGCCCCGGCTGACGCGGTTTCGTGCCGCCCCGGCAGACGCAGTTCGGACTTAGCACTTTTCGGCTGTGCCTGGCTGGCGGCCCACTCACTCGATCGCCATGTCTGTTTGCCACAGTTTTCCCGGTGGTGCCGCACCCGGGCTCGCCCCGGCAGACGCGTTTTTTTTTTCTTTCGCCCCGGCTGACGCAGTTTTCGCGCCGCCCCGGCTGACGCGGTTTCGTGCCGCCCCGGCAGACGCGGTTTTTTGCGCCGCCCCGGCTGACGCGGTTTTTGCCGCCCCGGCTGACGCAGTTCGGACTTAGCACTTTTCGGCTGTGCCTGGCTGGCGGCCCACTCACTCGATCGCCATGTCTGTTTGCCACAGTTTTCCCGGTGGTGCCGCACCCGGGCTCGCCCCGGCTGACGCAGTTTTCGCGCCGCCCCGGCTGACGCGGTTTCGTGCCGCCCCGGCAGACGCGGTTTTCGCGCCGCCCCGGCTGACGCAGTTCGGACTTAGCACTTTTTGGGCTGAGCCTGGCTGGCGGCCCACTCACTCGATCGCCATGTCTGTTTGCCACAGTCTTCCCGGTGGTGCCGCACCCGGGCTCGCCCCGGCAGACGCGTTTTTTTTTCTTTCGCCCCGGCAGACGTGGTTCCCCCCCCCCCCTTTTCGCTCGCCCCGGCTGACGAGGTTTTCGCGCCGCCCCGGCTGACGCAGTTTTCGCGCCGCCCCGGCTGACGCGGTTTCGTGCCGCCCCGGCTGACGCGGTTTTCGCGCCGCCCCGGCTGACGCGGTTTTTGCGTCGCCCCGGCTGACACGGTTCGGACTTTGCACTTTTCGGCTGAGCCTGGCTGGCGGCCCACTCACTCGATCGCCATGTCTGTTTGCCACAGTCTTCCCGGTGGTGCCGCACCCGGGCTCGCCCCGGCAGACGCGTTTTTTTTTCTTTCGCCCCGGCAGACGTGGTTCCCCCCCCCCCTTTTCGCTCGCCCCGGCTGACGAGGTTTTCGCGCCGCCCCGGCTGACGCAGTTTTCGCGCCGCCCCGGCTGACGCGGTTTTCGCGCCGCCCCGGCTGACGCGGTTTTTGCGTCGCCCCGGCTGACACGGTTCGGACTTTGCACTTTTCGGCTGTGCCTGGCTGGCGGCCCACTCACTCGATCGCCATGTCTGTTTGCCACAGTTTTCCCGGTGGTGCCGCACCCGGGCTCGCCCCGGCTGACGCAGTTTTCGCGCCGCCCCGGCTGACGCGGTTTCGTGCCGCCCCGGCAGACGCGGTTTTCGCGCCGCCCCGGCTGACGCGGTTTCGTGCCGCCCCGGCAGACGCAGTTCGGACTTAGCACTTTTCGGCTGTGCCTGGCTGGCGGCCCACTCACTCAATCGCCATGTCTGTTTGCCACAGTTTTCCCGGTGGTGCCGCACCCGGGCTCGCCCCGGCTGACGCAGTTTTCGCGCCGCCCCGGCTGACGCGGTTTCGTGCCGCCCCGGCAGACGCGGTTTTCGCGCCGCCCCGGCTGACGCGGTTTCGTGCCGCCCCGGCAGACGCAGTTCGGACTTAGCACTTTTCGGCTGTGCCTGGCTGGCGGCCCACTCACTCGATCGCCATGTCTGTTTGCCACAGTTTTCCCGGTGGTGCCGCACCCGGGCTCGCCCCGGCAGACGCGTTTTTTTTTTCTTTCGCCCCGGCTGACGCAGTTTTCGCGCCGCCCCGGCTGACGCGGTTTCGTGCCGCCCCGGCAGACGCGGTTTTTTGCGCCGCCCCGGCTGACGCGGTTTTTGCCGCCCCGGCTGACGCAGTTCGGACTTAGCACTTTTCGGCTGTGCCTGGCTGGCGGCCCACTCACTCGATCGCCATGTCTGTTTGCCACAGTTTTCCCGGTGGTGCCGCACCCGGGCTCGCCCCGGCTGACGCAGTTTTCGCGCCGCCCCGGCTGACGCGGTTTCGTGCCGCCCCGGCAGACGCGGTTTTCGCGCCGCCCCGGCTGACGCAGTTCGGACTTAGCACTTTTTGGGCTGAGCCTGGCTGGCGGCCCACTCACTCGATCGCCATGTCTGTTTGCCACAGTCTTCCCGGTGGTGCCGCACCCGGGCTCGCCCCGGCAGACGCGTTTTTTTTTCTTTCGCCCCGGCAGACGTGGTTCCCCCCCCCCTTTTCGCTCGCCCCGGCTGACGAGGTTTTCGCGCCGCCCCGGCTGACGCAGTTTTCGCGCCGCCCCGGCTGACGCGGTTTCGTGCCGCCCCGGCTGACGCGGTTTTCGCGCCGCCCCGGCTGACGCGGTTTTTGCGTCGCCCCGGCTGACACGGTTCGGACTTTGCACTTTTCGGCTGTGCCTGGCTGGCGGCCCACTCACTCGATCGCCATGTCTGTTTGCCACAGTTTTCCCGGTGGTGCCGCACCCGGGCTCGCCCCGGCTGACGCAGTTTTCGCGCCGCCCCGGCTGACGCGGTTTCGTGCCGCCCCGGCAGACGCGGTTTTCGCGCCGCCCCGGCTGACGCGGTTTCGTGCCGCCCCGGCAGACGCAGTTCGGACTTAGCACTTTTCGGCTGTGCCTGGCTGGCGGCCCACTCACTCAATCGCCATGTCTGTTTGCCACAGTTTTCCCGGTGGTGCCGCACCCGGGCTCGCCCCGGCTGACGCAGTTTTCGCGCCGCCCCGGCTGACGCGGTTTCGTGCCGCCCCGGCAGACGCGGTTTTCGCGCCGCCCCGGCTGACGCGGTTTCGTGCCGCCCCGGCAGACGCAGTTCGGACTTAGCACTTTTCGGCTGTGCCTGGCTGGCGGCCCACTCACTCGATCGCCATGTCTGTTTGCCACAGTTTTCCCGGTGGTGCCGCACCCGGGCTCGCCCCGGCAGACGCGTTTTTTTTTTCTTTCGCCCCGGCTGACGCAGTTTTCGCGCCGCCCCGGCTGACGCGGTTTCGTGCCGCCCCGGCAGACGCGGTTTTTTGCGCCGCCCCGGCTGACGCGGTTTTTGCCGCCCCGGCTGACGCAGTTCGGACTTAGCACTTTTCGGCTGTGCCTGGCTGGCGGCCCACTCACTCGATCGCCATGTCTGTTTGCCACAGTTTTCCCGGTGGTGCCGCACCCGGGCTCGCCCCGGCTGACGCAGTTTTCGCGCCGCCCCGGCTGACGCGGTTTCGTGCCGCCCCGGCAGACGCGGTTTTCGCGCCGCCCCGGCTGACGCAGTTCGGACTTAGCACTTTTTGGGCTGAGCCTGGCTGGCGGCCCACTCACTCGATCGCCATGTCTGTTTGCCACAGTCTTCCCGGTGGTGCCGCACCCGGGCTCGCCCCGGCAGACGCGTTTTTTTTTCTTTCGCCCCGGCAGACGTGGTTCCCCCCCCCCCCTTTTCGCTCGCCCCGGCTGACGAGGTTTTCGCGCCGCCCCGGCTGACGCAGTTTTCGCGCCGCCCCGGCTGACGCGGTTTCGTGCCGCCCCGGCTGACGCGGTTTTCGCGCCGCCCCGGCTGACGCGGTTTTTGCGTCGCCCCGGCTGACACGGTTCGGACTTTGCACTTTTCGGCTGTGCCTGGCTGGCGGCCCACTCACTCGATCGCCATGTCTGTTTGCCACAGTTTTCCCGGTGGTGCCGCACCCGGGCTTGCCCCGGCAGACGCGTTTTTTTTTTCTTTCGCCCCGGCTGACGCAGTTTTCGCCCCGCCCCGGCTGACGCGGTTTCGTGCCGCCCCGGCAGACGCGGTTTTTTGCGCCGCCCCGGCTGACGCGGTTTTTGCCGCCCCGGCTGACGCAGTTCGGACTTTGCACTTTTTGGCTGAGCCTGGCTGGCGGCCCACTCACTCGATCGCCATGTCTGTTTGCCACAGTTTTCCCGGTGGTGCCGCACCCGGGCTCGCCCCGGCAGACGCGTTTTTTTTTTTCCTTCGCCCCGGCAGACGTGGTTCCCCCCCCCCCCCCTCCGTCTTTCTTTTTGTTTTTTTTTTTCGCCGCGGCTGAAGTGGATTTTTCGGTGCCTCGACGCCCCGGTAGTCGCGGTTTTTCCGTTTCCGCACGGCCCCGGCTGACGCTGCTCGGTCACAGTCGCCTTTTGTGAGGATTGCAGACTTCTTGAGCGCGGGTGTTTTTTTTTGTTGTTGTTGTTGTTTTATTACGCATTCGCTCCAGCAGACGCTGTTTAGACTTTTTGTTTCCTCTTTTATCCTGCGACGAGGTGACGAGGTTTATTCGGTGCCCCGCCGCCCCGGCTGAAGTGATTTTTCCTGTCCCGTGCCGCCCCGGCTGACGCGGTTGGGACTTCGCGTTTGTTCGGCCGCCACGGGTTTTGGCGCACTCGCTCGGTTGCTTGTTGTTGCCACTTGTTGCGAACCCAGGTTTCTTGAGCGAACGCGGGCGTTTTTTCTTCCTTTCTTTCTTTGTTCTATGTGTTAGCGAATCGGCCTTTAATATCACACGAGGACTCACAACCAACAATTTTCAGTTTGAAGTGTAAAAAATCTGCAGGTGTTGACGTAACTGACTTGCCCCGTACCCTTGAGTACATCCATGAAGTTCTCGTAGTACTACTAAATCGCATTATTCCAAGTGGAGAAATTCCCATAAACTTGCAAACCTCTACACGAAAATCGGTGCGCGTGATAAAGTTGAAAATTATCGTCCGATATCAAATGTGCCTTCTATAACACAAATTCTAGGAAAAAAAAAAAAAACACTTGTTCGCCGTTTTCTGCGCCGTGACTGGCAGCACTCCGGCGAAGCGAAACGGGGTCGATTCGAGCACGATATCGGCGTCTTTCGACGTGCTCGCCGGCGACCGTCGCACGAGTACGTCGCACGAGCGCGTCTGCCGGGGCGCCGTTTGCGAAGCCGACGCAAAAGTGGGAACCGCCGCTCGGATGATCGCCGCTTTCGGCAGAGTGAGTGTTGGCACTCCGGGGAAGCGAAACAGCGTGAATGCGCCCACGAAATCGGCGTATTTTGAAGTGCCCGCCGGCGACCGTCGCACGAGTACGGTAAACCGCGTCAGCCGGGGCGTAGTTCGGGACGCCGACGAAAAAGTGGGAAGCGCAACTCGGATCTTCGCCGTTTTTGCAGGAGTGAGTGGCGGCCCTCCTGCGAGACCAAGAAGCATCGATTCGTGCACGAATTCGGCGCCTTTCGACGTGATCGCCGGCGACCGTCGCTCGAGTAGGGCAAACCGCGTCTGCCGGGGCGGGCTTCGGGACGCCGATGCGAAAGTGGGAAACGCTGCTCGGATGTTCGCCGTTTTTGGCCGAGTGAGTGCTGGCACTCGGGCGAAGCCAAACGGGGCCGATTACGGCACGATATCGGCGTCTTTCGACGTGCCCGGCGGCGACCGTCGCACGAGTACGGTAAACCGCGTCAGCCCGGGCGGAGTTCGGGACGCCGATGCGAAAGTGGAGAACGCCGCTCGGATCTTCGCCGTTTTTGGAGGAGTGAGTGGCGGCACTCCGGAGAAGCCAAGGAGCGCCAATTAGCGCACGATATCGGCGTCTTTCGACGCGCTCGCCGGCGACCGTCGCACGAGTAGGGCAAACCGCGTCTGCCGGGGCGGGGTTTACGACGCCGACGCAAAAGTGGGAACCGCCGCTCGGATGTTGGCCGTTTTTGGCAGAGTGAGTGCTGGCACACCGGCGACGCGAAAGAGCGCGAAAGCGCCCACGAAAGTGGCGTATTTGGACGTGCTTGACGGCGACCGCTGCAGGAGTACGAAAAACCACGTCAGCCGGGGCGAGCGACCCACGGCGGTCTGGGTGCTTATCGCTGCTATTATAGGGGCACCCCGGCAGACGCAGAAAAAAAAAATTTTTTTTCGACCTTCTTTTTTGCTGGTCGAGCTCGGGTAACCCAGGTCGCAATGGGAGCCGCGCACGAAAGCGGCGTCGCGAGACGCGTTCGCGGTCGCTAGTCGCACGAGCTCGGCAACCGCGTCAGCCGGCGCGGAGTTCGGGATGCCGACGGCTAAGTGGGTACCGCTGCTCGGATGTTCGCCGTTTTTGGCCGAGTGAGTGCTGGCACTCCGGCGAAGCGAAACGGGGCCGATTCGGGCACGATATCGGCGTATTTCGACGTGCTCGCCGGCGACCGTCGCACGAGTACGGCAAAGCGCGTCTGCCGGGGCGAGGTTTGCGATGCCGACGAAAAAGTGGGAAGCGCCGCTCGGATCTTCGCCGTTTTTGCAGGAGTGAGTGGCGGCCCTCCTGCGAGACCAAGAAGCATCGACTCGCGCACGATATCGGTGTCTTTCGACGTGCCCGCCGGCCACCGCCGCACGAGTACGGCAAACCGCGTATGCCGGGGCGGGGTTGGCGACGCCGACGCAAAAGTGGGAACCGCCACTAGGATGTTCGCCGTTTTTGGCAGAGTGAGTGCTGGCACTCCGGCGAAGCGAAAGAGCGCGAATGCGCCCACGAAAGTGGCGTGTTTGGACGTGCTTGACGACGACCACCGCAGGAAAACGAAAAACCACGTCAGCCGGGGCGAGCGACCCATGGCGGTCTGGGTGCTTATCGCTGCTATTATAGGGGCACCCCGGCAGACGCAAAAAAAAAAAAAAATTTTTTTCGACATTCTTTTTTGCTCGTCGACCTCGGGTGACCCAGGTCGCAGTGGGAGCCGCGCACGAAAGCGGCGTCGCGAGACGGCTTCGCGGTCGCTAGTCGCACGAGCTCGGCAACCGCGTCTGCCGGGGCGGAGTTCGGGACGCCGACGGCTAAGTGGGAACCGCCGCTCGGATGTTCGCCGTTTGTGGCCGAGTGAGTGCTGGCACTCCGGCGAAGCCAAACGGGGCCGATTCCGGCACGATATCGGCGTCTTTCTACGTGCTCGCCGGCGACCGTCGCACGAGTACGGCAAAGTGCGTCTGCCGGGGCGGGGTTTGCGACGCGTACGCAATAGTGAGAACCGTCGCTCGGATGTTCGTCGTCTTTCGCCGAGCCAGTGCTGGCACTCCGGCGAAGCCGAACGGAGCCGATTCGGGCACGATATCGGCGTCTTTCCACGTGCTCGCCGGCGACCGTCGCACGAGTACGGTAAACCGCGTCAGCCGGGGCGGAGTTCGGGACGCCGATGCGAAAGTGGGAAGCGCCGCTCGGATCTTCGCCGTTTTTGGAGGAGTCAGTGGCGGCACTCCGGTGAAGCCAAGGTGCGCCAATTCGCGCACGATATCGGCGTCTTTCGACGTGCCCGCCGGCCACCGTCGCACGAGTACGGCAAACCTCGTCTGCCGGGGCGGGGTTTGCGACGCCGACGCAAAAGTGGGAACCGCCGCTCGGATGTTCGCCGTTTTTGGCAGAGTGAGTGCTGGCACTCCGGCGAAGCGAAAGAGCGTGAATGCGCCCACGAAAGTAGCGTATTTGGACGTGCTTGACGGCGACCGCCGCAGGAGTACGAAAAACCACGTCAGCCGGGGCGAGCGACCCACGGCGGTCTGGGTGCTTATCGCTGCTATTATAGGGGCACCCCGGCAGACGCAGAAAGAAAAAAAAAATGGGGACATGGCGTGCGTCACCGTGCGGCTTCGCAGCGTTGCCGAAGTCGCCGAGCCCTTCGACTGAGCCGAACGGCGGACAGGGAACGTTGGTCGGCCGTTCTAACCTGTCGGTGCCACGCCGAGACGTCGTTAAGGAAAACCGCGTCGTGGGCCTCTACGACGCCGTCGAGTCGTTGTACGTTTGGTGTCCAGCGTGTCGGCGGCGAGTAGCGGACACGTCGTTCACGACTTCGGTCTTTCGCAGTCGACGCGAACTTGCGGAGAGTCGTGGTGCCTCACGTTTTCGGCAGAAACCGCGGCGGAATTTTCCCGTGCGTGCGCGCACGACCTCGGTGCTGTGCCGTCAGCGTAGTGTTGCACAAACTCGTGGCCTACCCAAGGTGCGGTACGTTTGCGGCCGTATCCTCGGTGGGAATTTCGTGAGTAGGGTCGCAAATTCTACGACCTCGGCGGGTTTGAGAGCGACGTAGACTTGTGGCACGCTCAACGTGCCACACGTTTCGGGGCACACCCGCGGTGAAATTTTCTCGAGTACGCTCGTATTAGTGCCCAAGGAGGTCTGGGTACTTATCGCTGCTATTATGTGGGGGTTCTCGTGAGCGGCGTACGCGAAAGCGACCGGGTGTCTGATATGCGGCGGGCTTCGGCCTCGTCAAGCGTGTCCTCGGGTCTGCTCCAGGGGAATCCACGGCAGTCGTCTGCAGCCTCATCCGCTTGATGCGTTAGGGGCTGGTTGTCGGACGGTGCCGTTTTACCACGATATCGAGGTGTGTTCCGTGTCGTCCTCGGGCGATTCAGATGCGAAAGCGCCGAAGACGCGGGCGTGACCCGTCGTCTGGCGGCTTTGCAGTCTCGGCTCCGTTGCTAGTTCCGGCCGGTCCACCGACAGTGCAGCGGGCTTGGGCAACCCGCACGGCGCGACCGAGTCGATGCAACGAAAAAGAGCGAGCATGAACGTGCTTCTTGCCGCACGGCTCCCACTCGTCTTTCGGGAAGGTTGTGCCGTAGCGAGCTCGAACGCCGTCATCTCGGAGTGCAAAATAAGCGTGTTGGGGCGCCTGAAGGTGGCCTCCGCCGCACACAGACTGCGTCCGGCCCGCCGAAGGCGAGGACGGACGCGCAGTCGAACGATTACCTGGTTGATCCTGCCAGTAATCATATGCTTGTCTCAAAGATTAAGCCATGCATGTCTAAGTACATGCCGAAATAAGGCGAAACCGCGAATGGCTCATTAAATCAGTTATGGTTCCTTAGATCGTTTCTTCCTACTTGGATAACTGTGGCAATTCTAGAGCTAATACATGCAGTGAGCCTGGAGCCCTTTGGGTAACGGGTGCTTTTATTAGACCAAGATCGATCGGGTTTCGGCCCGTATTGTGTGGTGACTCTGGATAACTTTGTGCTGATCGCATGGCCACGAGCCGGCGACGTTTCTTTCAAGTGTCTGCCTTATCAACTTTCGATGGTAGGTTACTTGCTTACCATGGTTGTTACGGGTAACGGAGAATCAGGGTTCGATTCCGGAGAGGGAGCCTGAGAAACGGCTACCACATCCAAGGAAGGCAGCAGGCGCGCAAATTACCCACTCCCGGCACGGGGAGGTAGTGACGAAAAATAACAATACGGGACTCTTTTGAGGCCCCGTAATTGAAATGAGTACACTCTAAATCCTTTAACGAGGATCAATTGGAGGGCAAGTCTGGTGCCAGCAGCCGCGGTAATTCCAGCTCCAATAGCGTATACTAAAGCTGCTGCGGTTAAAAAGCTCGTAGTTGGATCTCAGTTCCAGACGAGTAGTGCATCTACCCGATGCGACGGCTCGGACTGAACATCATGCCGGTTCTTTCTTGGTGCACTTCATTGTGTGCCTCGAGATGGCCGGTGCTTTTACTTTGAAAAAATTAGAGTGCTCAACGCAGGCGAGTCGCCTGAATAAACTTGCATGGAATAATAGAACAAGACCTCGTTTCTGTTCTGTTGGTTTTTGGAATACGAGGTAATGATTAAGAGGGACGGACGGGGGCATTCGTATTGCGGCGCTAGAGGTGAAATTCTTGGACCGTCGCAAGACGAACTACTGCGAAAGCATTTGCCAAGAATGTTTTCATTGATCAAGAACGAAAGTCAGAGGTTCGAAGGCGATCAGATACCGCCCTAGTTCTGACCATAAACGATGCCAACCAGCGATCCGCCTGAGTTACTCAAATGACTCGGCGGGCAGCTTCCGGGAAACCAAAGTATTTGGGTTCCGGGGGAAGTATGGTTGCAAAGCTGAAACTTAAAGGAATTGACGGAAGGGCACCACCAGGAGTGGAGCCTGCGGCTTAATTTGACTCAACACGGGAAAACTTACCCGGCCCGGACACTGGGAGGATTGACAGATTGAGAGCTCTTTCTTGATTCGGTGGATGGTGGTGCATGGCCGTTCTTAGTTGGTGGAGCGATTTGTCTGGTTAATTCCGATAACGAACGAGACTCTAGCCTATTAAATAGGTGCGGGGTTCCCAGCACCTTACAACCTTCTTAGAGGGACAAGCGGCTCCTAGCCGCACGAAACAGAGCAATAACAGGTCTGTGATGCCCTTAGATGTCCGGGGCCGCACGCGCGCTACACTGAAGGAAGCAGCGTGTCTTTATCCCTGTCTGAAAAGACTGGGTAACCCGTGGAACTTCTTTCGTGATTGGGATAGGGGCTTGCAATTGTTCCCCTTGAACGAGGAATTCCCAGTAAGCGCGAGTCATAAGCTCGCGTTGATTACGTCCCTGCCCTTTGTACACACCGCCCGTCGCTACTACCGATTGAATGATTTAGTGAGGTCTTCGGACCGATGTCCGGCGCGGCCTTTCGGTTGCGCCGGTCTGTTGGAAAGATGACCAAACTTGATCATTTAGAGGAAGTAAAAGTCGTAACAAGGTTTCCGTAGGTGAACCTGCGGAAGGATCATTAACGGATTGTGAAGGGTGAGCGCCTCAGCTGCGTCTGCGCCCGACACTTTCTGCCGCTGACCCCGTTTGGACGCGGGGTCGGCTTTTCCCCACGGGGCTGCCTGAATGTGGAGCGGCACCCCGTGACAAATTGTTGCGCCCAGCGGACGCCAACACCGCGACCTTGGACGGTCGGCCAGGTGGCGGACGCGGGTACAAACGGCGCAACGCACTCATAGGTCGGCTTTCGACCCGCCACAGCACCGTGGCTCGAAGCGCTCGAAATGCGCGACCCGACCGCTGCGGGACCGCCTAGTACTGTAAACAGGAGCGGCGGAGCGCGAACGGCGAGTCGTGGTTACGTCGGTAGAAGGCGAGGCTGCGCGTTCCCGAAACGCCAGCCGAGTGCCCTCCCGACCGTTCGAGCGTGCAAGAACGAGACCCGACAATCGCGCGGCGACTGCCAAGTACGAGAGGAACGGCACAAGCGTCGGCGGTCGGTCAAGGAACTGGCGATGTGACGGGTCCGCTGTGCACCAGTGCATACCGTCCCGCCGTCCGCGGCAAGCGCCTCCGCGTCCTCGGGTGACGGAGGCTGCCGGTCGGTTCTTGCAGGCGAGGGATCTCGCTGGCACCGGTTCGCGTTGACGCGCGGCCGGTCATGGCACGGCGATGCGACGGCCGAGGTGCGCAGTACTCGATGGAGGAACCGCACGCTCCGATGACCGTCCCGCCCTCCGCGGCGTATGCGTACCGACCGTAATGGTTGCAGCAGCGCCGGCCGGCTTTTGAATTCGCCACACGAAACACGGTGCGAGATCGCGGTTAGGGGAGCGTCGACGTTGCCAGGCGTTTTGCTTGCTGCCGAGGGAAAGGCGGCACGGCCACGTCGCGCTCGTCGCGATTAGCGGGTCTGCGCGCTTTGGGAAGGTGCCGCAACGACTTGCCGAAAGAGGAAGCACGGAAGAACGAGGGACTTGGACGTCCCGACAATTGAACGCACTTGCGGCCAGGCCCTTGCTGGCTTCGTTCTTCCGCCTCGAGTAGGCTCGTACGCGGCTCCGGCGCCGAAAGTGGTCCTTGGCACCGACTTCGGTGGACGTGGGAAGTGCCGCGCAAGTACGGCGCGCCTGGCTCCACCTGTTGGCTAAAGTAGGCAGCCGGATCGGCATTTTGGTGTGCGGTGGCAAACCGTGGATGCGAAAAAAGCTTGTGCGATTTCGTGGAACAAAAAGCGGGGGTCCCCCTTTTTATGCGGAGGAGACCGACCCGCCTGCCGTGGTGAACCGCGACGCCACGGTAAAAACGGGAGAGGCTTGTCGATGGGACCGTGCATCCCGCGCTCCACGGAGGCCGGGAGGCGGCCGCCCGAGGAAATGTGTAGCCGTCGAGGCCCGCATCTGCGTGCACTCTTATCCAAATGGGTGTACCGCAGGCATTTTCTGGTTAGGCGGGCCAATGAGAGCGAGCACACAACGATACCTACGGGTCCGGCTTGGAGAACCGGCTTCGACGCCTCCCGAGTATTTATAGAGGGGTGGACCACGAAAGCACTCGCAAGTAGCGAAAGCGAAACGCCGTCCGAAACACACCGTTTGCTCGATTTGCGGCAGCCGAAAAAGGCGCGGCAGAGTTTTGGAGTCCAAGCGTGCGCTGAAAAGCGCCCTTCTTGGCCACTGTTTGGCCGAGTGCCAGAAACGTTTGGTTTTGACTGTACGGAATTGAACAAACACTTTTTCACGACTCTAAGCGGTGGATCACTCGGTTCTCGGGTCGATGAAGAACGCAGCCAGCTGCGAGACTTGGTGTGAATTGCAGGACACACTGAGCACTGATTCTTTGAACGCACATTGCGGCCTTGGGTCTTCCCTTGGCTTCGTCTGTCTGAGGGTCGGATCACATATCAAGAGAGCCTTCGGCGCACAAGGGAACGTGAGCCGTCGACTCGTTTTGACCGCGTCGGCAACACGGACAGCACGCTGAACACCTCACAGCGAGCGCCAACAGCGGCCACTCAAGGGCGAGACGGTGGCGACCGTCGTGCCAGAGCCCAACCGAAACGGGGGCGACCGACTGCA
>NW_027464775.1:80000-92500 GCF_043290135.1 Rhipicephalus microplus | reverse complement strand
GCCCCGGCAGACGCAGTTCGGACTTAGCACTTTTCGGCTGTGCCTGGCTGGCGGCCCACTCACTCGATCGCCATGTCTGTTTGCCACAGTTTTCCCGGTGGTGCCGCACCTGGGCTCGCCCCGGCAGACGCGTTTTTTTTTTCTTTCGCCCCGGCTGACGCAGTTTTCGCGCCGCCCCGGCTGACGCGGTTTCGTGCCGCCCCGGCAGACGCGGTTTTTTGCGCCGCCCCGGCTGACGCGGTTTTTGCCGCCCCGGCTGACGCAGTTCGGACTTAGCACTTTTCGGCTGTGCCTGGCTGGCGGCCCACTCACTCGATCGCCATGTCTGTTTGCCACAGTTTTCCCGGTGGTGCCGCACCCGGGCTCGCCCCGGCTGACGCAGTTTTCGCGCCGCCCCGGCTGACGCGGTTTCGTGCCGCCCCGGCAGACGCGGTTTTCGCGCCGCCCCGGCTGACGCAGTTCGGACTTAGCACTTTTTGGGCTGAGCCTGGCTGGCGGCCCACTCACTCGATCGCCATGTCTGTTTGCCACAGTCTTCCCGGTGGTGCCGCACCCGGGCTCGCCCCGGCAGACGCGTTTTTTTTTCTTTCGCCCCGGCAGACGTGGTTCCCCCCCCCCCTTTTCGCTCGCCCCGGCTGACGAGGTTTTCGCGCCGCCCCGGCTGACGAGGTTTTCGCGCCGCCCCGGCTGACGCAGTTTTCGCGCCGCCCCGGCTGACGCGGTTTTCGCGCCGCCCCGGCTGACGCGGTTTTTGCGTCGCCCCGGCTGACACGGTTCGGACTTTGCACTTTTCGGCTGTGCCTGGCTGGCGGCCCACTCACTCGATCGCCATGTCTGTTTGCCACAGTTTTCCCGGTGGTGCCGCACCCGGGCTCGCCCCGGCTGACGCAGTTTTCGCGCCGCCCCGGCTGACGCGGTTTCGTGCCGCCCCGGCAGACGCGGTTTTCGCGCCGCCCCGGCTGACGCGGTTTCGTGCCGCCCCGGCAGACGCAGTTCGGACTTAGCACTTTTCGGCTGTGCCTGGCTGGCGGCCCACTCACTCAATCGCCATGTCTGTTTGCCACAGTTTTCCCGGTGGTGCCGCACCCGGGCTCGCCCCGGCTGACGCAGTTTTCGCGCCGCCCCGGCTGACGCGGTTTCGTGCCGCCCCGGCAGACGCGGTTTTCGCGCCGCCCCGGCTGACGCGGTTTCGTGCCGCCCCGGCAGACGCAGTTCGGACTTAGCACTTTTCGGCTGTGCCTGGCTGGCGGCCCACTCACTCGATCGCCATGTCTGTTTGCCACAGTTTTCCCGGTGGTGCCGCACCCGGGCTCGCCCCGGCAGACGCGTTTTTTTTTTCTTTCGCCCCGGCTGACGCAGTTTTCGCGCCGCCCCGGCTGACGCGGTTTCGTGCCGCCCCGGCAGACGCGGTTTTTTGCGCCGCCCCGGCTGACGCGGTTTTTGCCGCCCCGGCTGACGCAGTTCGGACTTAGCACTTTTCGGCTGTGCCTGGCTGGCGGCCCACTCACTCGATCGCCATGTCTGTTTGCCACAGTTTTCCCGGTGGTGCCGCACCCGGGCTCGCCCCGGCTGACGCAGTTTTCGCGCCGCCCCGGCTGACGCGGTTTCGTGCCGCCCCGGCAGACGCGGTTTTCGCGCCGCCCCGGCTGACGCAGTTCGGACTTAGCACTTTTTGGGCTGAGCCTGGCTGGCGGCCCACTCACTCGATCGCCATGTCTGTTTGCCACAGTCTTCCCGGTGGTGCCGCACCCGGGCTCGCCCCGGCAGACGCGTTTTTTTTTCTTTCGCCCCGGCAGACGTGGTTCCCCCCCCCCCCTTTTCGCTCGCCCCGGCTGACGAGGTTTTCGCGCCGCCCCGGCTGACGCAGTTTTCGCGCCGCCCCGGCTGACGCGGTTTCGTGCCGCCCCGGCTGACGCGGTTTTCGCGCCGCCCCGGCTGACGCGGTTTTTGCGTCGCCCCGGCTGACACGGTTCGGACTTTGCACTTTTCGGCTGTGCCTGGCTGGCGGCCCACTCACTCGATCGCCATGTCTGTTTGCCACAGTTTTCCCGGTGGTGCCGCACCCGGGCTCGCCCCGGCTGACGCAGTTTTCGCGCCGCCCCGGCTGACGCGGTTTCGTGCCGCCCCGGCAGACGCGGTTTTCGCGCCGCCCCGGCTGACGCGGTTTCGTGCCGCCCCGGCAGACGCAGTTCGGACTTAGCACTTTTCGGCTGTGCCTGGCTGGCGGCCCACTCACTCAATCGCCATGTCTGTTTGCCACAGTTTTCCCGGTGGTGCCGCACCCGGGCTCGCCCCGGCTGACGCAGTTTTCGCGCCGCCCCGGCTGACGCGGTTTCGTGCCGCCCCGGCAGACGCGGTTTTCGCGCCGCCCCGGCTGACGCGGTTTCGTGCCGCCCCGGCAGACGCAGTTCGGACTTAGCACTTTTCGGCTGTGCCTGGCTGGCGGCCCACTCACTCGATCGCCATGTCTGTTTGCCACAGTTTTCCCGGTGGTGCCGCACCCGGGCTCGCCCCGGCAGACGCGTTTTTTTTTTCTTTCGCCCCGGCTGACGCAGTTTTCGCGCCGCCCCGGCTGACGCGGTTTCGTGCCGCCCCGGCAGACGCGGTTTTTTGCGCCGCCCCGGCTGACGCGGTTTTTGCCGCCCCGGCTGACGCAGTTCGGACTTAGCACTTTTCGGCTGTGCCTGGCTGGCGGCCCACTCACTCGATCGCCATGTCTGTTTGCCACAGTTTTCCCGGTGGTGCCGCACCCGGGCTCGCCCCGGCTGACGCAGTTTTCGCGCCGCCCCGGCTGACGCGGTTTCGTGCCGCCCCGGCAGACGCGGTTTTCGCGCCGCCCCGGCTGACGCAGTTCGGACTTAGCACTTTTTGGGCTGAGCCTGGCTGGCGGCCCACTCACTCGATCGCCATGTCTGTTTGCCACAGTCTTCCCGGTGGTGCCGCACCCGGGCTCGCCCCGGCAGACGCGTTTTTTTTTCTTTCGCCCCGGCAGACGTGGTTCCCCCCCCCCCCTTTTCGCTCGCCCCGGCTGACGAGGTTTTCGCGCCGCCCCGGCTGACGCAGTTTTCGCGCCGCCCCGGCTGACGCGGTTTCGTGCCGCCCCGGCTGACGCGGTTTTCGCGCCGCCCCGGCTGACGCGGTTTTTGCGTCGCCCCGGCTGACACGGTTCGGACTTTGCACTTTTCGGCTGTGCCTGGCTGGCGGCCCACTCACTCGATCGCCATGTCTGTTTGCCACAGTTTTCCCGGTGGTGCCGCACCCGGGCTTGCCCCGGCAGACGCGTTTTTTTTTTTTCTTTCGCCCCGGCTGACGCAGTTTTCGCCCCGCCCCGGCTGACGCGGTTTCGTGCCGCCCCGGCAGACGCGGTTTTTTGCGCCGCCCCGGCTGACGCGGTTTTTGCCGCCCCGGCTGACGCAGTTCGGACTTTGCACTTTTTGGCTGAGCCTGGCTGGCGGCCCACTCACTCGATCGCCATGTCTGTTTGCCACAGTTTTCCCGGTGGTGCCGCACCCGGGCTCGCCCCGGCAGACGCGTTTTTTTTTCCTTCGCCCCGGCAGACGTGGTTCCCCCCCCCCCCTCCGTCTTTCTTTTTGTTTTTTTTTTCGCCGCGGCTGAAGTGGATTTTTCGGTGCCTCGACGCCCCGGTAGTCGCGGTTTTTCCGTTTCCGCACGGCCCCGGCTGACGCTGCTCGGTCACAGTCGCCTTTTGTGAGGATTGCAGACTTCTTGAGCGCGGGTGTTTTTTTTTTGTTGTTGTTGTTGTTTTATTACGCATTCGCTCCAGCAGACGCTGTTTAGACTTTTTGTTTCCTCTTTTATCCTGCGACGAGGTGACGAGGTTTATTCGGTGCCCCGCCGCCCCGGCTGAAGTGATTTTTCCTGTCCCGTGCCGCCCCGGCTGACGCGGTTGGGACTTCGCGTTTGTTCGGCCGCCACGGGTTTTGGCGCACTCGCTCGGTTGCTTGTTGTTGCCACTTGTTGCGAACCCAGGTTTCTTGAGCGAGCGCGGGCGTTTTTTCTTCCTTTCTTTCTTTGTTCTATGTGTTAGCGAATCGGCCTTTAATATCACACGAGGACTCACAACCAACAATTTTCAGTTTGAAGTGTAAAAAATCTGCAGGTGTTGACGTAACTGACTTGCCCCGTACCCTTGAGTACATCCATGAAGTTCTCGTAGTACTACTAAATCGCATTATTCCAAGTGGAGAAATTCCCATAAACTTGCAAACCTCTACACGAAAATCGGTGCGCGTGATAAAGTTGAAAATTATCGTCCGATATCAAATGTGCCTTCTATAACACAAATTCTAGGAAAAAAAAAAAAACACTTGTTCGCCGTTTTCTGCGCCGTGACTGGCAGCACTCCGGCGAAGCGAAACGGGGTCGATTCGAGCACGATATCGGCGTCTTTCGACGTGCTCGCCGGCGACCGTCGCACGAGTACGTCGCACGAGCGCGTCTGCCGGGGCGCCGTTTGCGAAGCCGACGCAAAAGTGGGAACCGCCGCTCGGATGATCGCCGCTTTCGGCAGAGTGAGTGTTGGCACTCCGGGGAAGCGAAACAGCGTGAATGCGCCCACGAAATCGGCGTATTTTGAAGTGCCCGCCGGCGACCGTCGCACGAGTACGGTAAACCGCGTCAGCCGGGGCGTAGTTCGGGACGCCGACGAAAAAGTGGGAAGCGCAACTCGGATCTTCGCCGTTTTTGCAGGAGTGAGTGGCGGCCCTCCTGCGAGACCAAGAAGCATCGATTCGTGCACGAATTCGGCGCCTTTCGACGTGATCGCCGGCGACCGTCGCTCGAGTAGGGCAAACCGCGTCTGCCGGGGCGGGCTTCGGGACGCCGATGCGAAAGTGGGAAACGCTGCTCGGATGTTCGCCGTTTTTGGCCGAGTGAGTGCTGGCACTCGGGCGAAGCCAAACGGGGCCGATTACGGCACGATATCGGCGTCTTTCGACGTGCCCGGCGGCGACCGTCGCACGAGTACGGTAAACCGCGTCAGCCCGGGCGGAGTTCGGGACGCCGATGCGAAAGTGGAGAACGCCGCTCGGATCTTCGCCGTTTTTGGAGGAGTGAGTGGCGGCACTCCGGAGAAGCCAAGGAGCGCCAATTAGCGCACGATATCGGCGTCTTTCGACGCGCTCGCCGGCGACCGTCGCACGAGTAGGGCAAACCGCGTCTGCCGGGGCGGGGTTTACGACGCCGACGCAAAAGTGGGAACCGCCGCTCGGATGTTGGCCGTTTTTGGCAGAGTGAGTGCTGGCACACCGGCGACGCGAAAGAGCGCGAAAGCGCCCACGAAAGTGGCGTATTTGGACGTGCTTGACGGCGACCGCTGCAGGAGTACGAAAAACCACGTCAGCCGGGGCGAGCGACCCACGGCGGTCTGGGTGCTTATCGCTGCTATTATAGGGGCACCCCGGCAGACGCAGAAAAAAAAAATTTTTTTTCGACCTTCTTTTTTGCTGGTCGAGCTCGGGTAACCCAGGTCGCAATGGGAGCCGCGCACGAAAGCGGCGTCGCGAGACGCGTTCGCGGTCGCTAGTCGCACGAGCTCGGCAACCGCGTCAGCCGGCGCGGAGTTCGGGATGCCGACGGCTAAGTGGGTACCGCTGCTCGGATGTTCGCCGTTTTTGGCCGAGTGAGTGCTGGCACTCCGGCGAAGCGAAACGGGGCCGATTCGGGCACGATATCGGCGTATTTCGACGTGCTCGCCGGCGACCGTCGCACGAGTACGGCAAAGCGCGTCTGCCGGGGCGAGGTTTGCGATGCCGACGAAAAAGTGGGAAGCGCCGCTCGGATCTTCGCCGTTTTTGCAGGAGTGAGTGGCGGCCCTCCTGCGAGACCAAGAAGCATCGACTCGCGCACGATATCGGTGTCTTTCGACGTGCCCGCCGGCCACCGCCGCACGAGTACGGCAAACCGCGTATGCCGGGGCGGGGTTGGCGACGCCGACGCAAAAGTGGGAACCGCCACTAGGATGTTCGCCGTTTTTGGCAGAGTGAGTGCTGGCACTCCGGCGAAGCGAAAGAGCGCGAATGCGCCCACGAAAGTGGCGTGTTTGGACGTGCTTGACGACGACCACCGCAGGAAAACGAAAAACCACGTCAGCCGGGGCGAGCGACCCATGGCGGTCTGGGTGCTTATCGCTGCTATTATAGGGGCACCCCGGCAGACGCAAAAAAAAAAAAAATTTTTTTCGACATTCTTTTTTGCTCGTCGACCTCGGGTGACCCAGGTCGCAGTGGGAGCCGCGCACGAAAGCGGCGTCGCGAGACGGCTTCGCGGTCGCTAGTCGCACGAGCTCGGCAACCGCGTCTGCCGGGGCGGAGTTCGGGACGCCGACGGCTAAGTGGGAACCGCCGCTCGGATGTTCGCCGTTTGTGGCCGAGTGAGTGCTGGCACTCCGGCGAAGCCAAACGGGGCCGATTCCGGCACGATATCGGCGTCTTTCTACGTGCTCGCCGGCGACCGTCGCACGAGTACGGCAAAGTGCGTCTGCCGGGGCGGGGTTTGCGACGCGTACGCAATAGTGAGAACCGTCGCTCGGATGTTCGTCGTCTTTCGCCGAGCCAGTGCTGGCACTCCGGCGAAGCCGAACGGAGCCGATTCGGGCACGATATCGGCGTCTTTCCACGTGCTCGCCGGCGACCGTCGCACGAGTACGGTAAACCGCGTCAGCCGGGGCGGAGTTCGGGACGCCGATGCGAAAGTGGGAAGCGCCGCTCGGATCTTCGCCGTTTTTGGAGGAGTCAGTGGCGGCACTCCGGTGAAGCCAAGGTGCGCCAATTCGCGCACGATATCGGCGTCTTTCGACGTGCCCGCCGGCCACCGTCGCACGAGTACGGCAAACCTCGTCTGCCGGGGCGGGGTTTGCGACGCCGACGCAAAAGTGGGAACCGCCGCTCGGATGTTCGCCGTTTTTGGCAGAGTGAGTGCTGGCACTCCGGCGAAGCGAAAGAGCGTGAATGCGCCCACGAAAGTAGCGTATTTGGACGTGCTTGACGGCGACCGCCGCAGGAGTACGAAAAACCACGTCAGCCGGGGCGAGCGACCCACGGCGGTCTGGGTGCTTATCGCTGCTATTATAGGGGCACCCCGGCAGACGCAGAAAGAAAAAAAAAATGGGGACATGGCGTGCGTCACCGTGCGGCTTCGCAGCGTTGCCGAAGTCGCCGAGCCCTTCGACTGAGCCGAACGGCGGACAGGGAACGTTGGTCGGCCGTTCTAACCTGTCGGTGCCACGCCGAGACGTCGTTAAGGAAAACCGCGTCGTGGGCCTCTACGACGCCGTCGAGTCGTTGTACGTTTGGTGTCCAGCGTGTCGGCGGCGAGTAGCGGACACGTCGTTCACGACTTCGGTCTTTCGCAGTCGACGCGAACTTGCGGAGAGTCGTGGTGCCTCACGTTTTCGGCAGAAACCGCGGCGGAATTTTCCCGTGCGTGCGCGCACGACCTCGGTGCTGTGCCGTCAGCGTAGTGTTGCACAAACTCGTGGCCTACCCAAGGTGCGGTACGTTTGCGGCCGTATCCTCGGTGGGAATTTCGTGAGTAGGGTCGCAAATTCTACGACCTCGGCGGGTTTGAGAGCGACGTAGACTTGTGGCACGCTCAACGTGCCACACGTTTCGGGGCACACCCGCGGTGAAATTTTCTCGAGTACGCTCGTATTAGTGCCCAAGGAGGTCTGGGTACTTATCGCTGCTATTATGTGGGGGTTCTCGTGAGCGGCGTACGCGAAAGCGACCGGGTGTCTGATATGCGGCGGGCTTCGGCCTCGTCAAGCGTGTCCTCGGGTCTGCTCCAGGGGAATCCACGGCAGTCGTCTGCAGCCTCATCCGCTTGATGCGTTAGGGGCTGGTTGTCGGACGGTGCCGTTTTACCACGATATCGAGGTGTGTTCCGTGTCGTCCTCGGGCGATTCAGATGCGAAAGCGCCGAAGACGCGGGCGTGACCCGTCGTCTGGCGGCTTTGCAGTCTCGGCTCCGTTGCTAGTTCCGGCCGGTCCACCGACAGTGCAGCGGGCTTGGGCAACCCGCACGGCGCGACCGAGTCGATGCAACGAAAAAGAGCGAGCATGAACGTGCTTCTTGCCGCACGGCTCCCACTCGTCTTTCGGGAAGGTTGTGCCGTAGCGAGCTCGAACGCCGTCATCTCGGAGTGCAAAATAAGCGTGTTGGGGCGCCTGAAGGTGGCCTCCGCCGCACACAGACTGCGTCCGGCCCGCCGAAGGCGAGGACGGACGCGCAGTCGAACGATTACCTGGTTGATCCTGCCAGTAATCATATGCTTGTCTCAAAGATTAAGCCATGCATGTCTAAGTACATGCCGAAATAAGGCGAAACCGCGAATGGCTCATTAAATCAGTTATGGTTCCTTAGATCGTTTCTTCCTACTTGGATAACTGTGGCAATTCTAGAGCTAATACATGCAGTGAGCCTGGAGCCCTTTGGGTAACGGGTGCTTTTATTAGACCAAGATCGATCGGGTTTCGGCCCGTATTGTGTGGTGACTCTGGATAACTTTGTGCTGATCGCATGGCCACGAGCCGGCGACGTTTCTTTCAAGTGTCTGCCTTATCAACTTTCGATGGTAGGTTACTTGCTTACCATGGTTGTTACGGGTAACGGAGAATCAGGGTTCGATTCCGGAGAGGGAGCCTGAGAAACGGCTACCACATCCAAGGAAGGCAGCAGGCGCGCAAATTACCCACTCCCGGCACGGGGAGGTAGTGACGAAAAATAACAATACGGGACTCTTTTGAGGCCCCGTAATTGAAATGAGTACACTCTAAATCCTTTAACGAGGATCAATTGGAGGGCAAGTCTGGTGCCAGCAGCCGCGGTAATTCCAGCTCCAATAGCGTATACTAAAGCTGCTGCGGTTAAAAAGCTCGTAGTTGGATCTCAGTTCCAGACGAGTAGTGCATCTACCCGATGCGACGGCTCGGACTGAACATCATGCCGGTTCTTTCTTGGTGCACTTCATTGTGTGACTCGAGATGGCCGGTGCTTTTACTTTGAAAAAATTAGAGTGCTCAACGCAGGCGAGTCGCCTGAATAAACTTGCATGGAATAATAGAACAAGACCTCGTTTCTGTTCTGTTGGTTTTTGGAATACGAGGTAATGATTAAGAGGGACGGACGGGGGCATTCGTATTGCGGCGCTAGAGGTGAAATTCTTGGACCGTCGCAAGACGAACTACTGCGAAAGCATTTGCCAAGAATGTTTTCATTGATCAAGAACGAAAGTCAGAGGTTCGAAGGCGATCAGATACCGCCCTAGTTCTGACCATAAACGATGCCAACCAGCGATCCGCCTGAGTTACTCAAATGACTCGGCGGGCAGCTTCCGGGAAACCAAAGTATTTGGGTTCCGGGGGAAGTATGGTTGCAAAGCTGAAACTTAAAGGAATTGACGGAAGGGCACCACCAGGAGTGGAGCCTGCGGCTTAATTTGACTCAACACGGGAAAACTTACCCGGCCCGGACACTGGGAGGATTGACAGATTGAGAGCTCTTTCTTGATTCGGTGGATGGTGGTGCATGGCCGTTCTTAGTTGGTGGAGCGATTTGTCTGGTTAATTCCGATAACGAACGAGACTCTAGCCTATTAAATAGGTGCGGGGTTCCCAGCACCTTACAACCTTCTTAGAGGGACAAGCGGCTCCTAGCCGCACGAAACAGAGCAATAACAGGTCTGTGATGCCCTTAGATGTCCGGGGCCGCACGCGCGCTACACTGAAGGAAGCAGCGTGTCTTTATCCCTGTCTGAAAAGACTGGGTAACCCGTGGAACTTCTTTCGTGATTGGGATAGGGGCTTGCAATTGTTCCCCTTGAACGAGGAATTCCCAGTAAGCGCGAGTCATAAGCTCGCGTTGATTACGTCCCTGCCCTTTGTACACACCGCCCGTCGCTACTACCGATTGAATGATTTAGTGAGGTCTTCGGACCGATGTCCGGCGCGGCCTTTCGGTTGCGCCGGTCTGTTGGAAAGATGACCAAACTTGATCATTTAGAGGAAGTAAAAGTCGTAACAAGGTTTCCGTAGGTGAACCTGCGGAAGGATCATTAACGGATTGTGAAGGGTGAGCGCCTCAGCTGCGTCTGCGCCCGACACTTTCTGCCGCTGACCCCGTTTGGACGCGGGGTCGGCTTTTCCCCACGGGGCTGCCTGAATGTGGAGCGGCACCCCGTGACAAATTGTTGCGCCCAGCGGACGCCAACACCGCGACCTTGGACGGTCGGCCAGGTGGCGGACGCGGGTACAAACGGCGCAACGCACTCATAGGTCGGCTTTCGACCCGCCACAGCACCGTGGCTCGAAGCGCTCGAAATGCGCGACCCGACCGCTGCGGGACCGCCTAGTACTGTAAACAGGAGCGGCGGAGCGCGAACGGCGAGTCGTGGTTACGTCGGTAGAAGGCGAGGCTGCGCGTTCCCGAAACGCCAGCCGAGTGCCCTCCCGACCGTTCGAGCGTGCAAGAACGAGACCCGACAATCGCGCGGCGACTGCCAAGTACGAGAGGAACGGCACAAGCGTCGGCGGTCGGTCAAGGAACTGGCGATGTGACGGGTCCGCTGTGCACCAGTGCATACCGTCCCGCCGTCCGCGGCAAGCGCCTCCGCGTCCTCGGGTGACGGAGGCTGCCGGTCGGTTCTTGCAGGCGAGGGATCTCGCTGGCACCGGTTCGCGTTGACGCGCGGCCGGTCATGGCACGGCGATGCGACGGCCGAGGTGCGCAGTACTCGATGGAGGAACCGCACGCTCCGATGACCGTCCCGCCCTCCGCGGCGTATGCGTACCGACCGTAATGGTTGCAGCAGCGCCGGCCGGCTTTTGAATTCGCCACACGAAACACGGTGCGAGATCGCGGTTAGGGGAGCGTCGACGTTGCCAGGCGTTTTGCTTGCTGCCGAGGGAAAGGCGGCACGGCCACGTCGCGCTCGTCGCGATTAGCGGGTCTGCGCGCTTTGGGAAGGTGCCGCAACGACTTGCCGAAAGAGGAAGCACGGAAGAACGAGGGACTTGGACGTCCCGACAATTGAACGCACTTGCGGCCAGGCCCTTGCTGGCTTCGTTCTTCCGCCTCGAGTAGGCTCGTACGCGGCTCCGGCGCCGAAAGTGGTCCTTGGCACCGACTTCGGTGGACGTGGGAAGTGCCGCGCAAGTACGGCGCGCCTGGCTCCACCTGTTGGCTAAAGTAGGCAGCCGGATCGGCATTTTGGTGTGCGGTGGCAAACCGTGGATGCGAAAAAAGCTTGTGCGATTTCGTGGAACAAAAAGCGGGGGTCCCCCTTTTTATGCGGAGGAGACCGACCCGCCTGCCGTGGTGAACCGCGACGCCACGGTAAAAACGGGAGAGGCTTGTCGATGGGACCGTGCATCCCGCGCTCCACGGAGGCCGGGAGGCGGCCGCCCGAGGAAATGTGTAGCCGTCGAGGCCCGCATCTGCGTGCACTCTTATCCAAATGGGTGTACCGCAGGCATTTTCTGGTTAGGCGGGCCAATGAGAGCGAGCACACAACGATACCTACGGGTCCGGCTTGGAGAACCGGCTTCGACGCCTCCCGAGTATTTATAGAGGGGTGGACCACGAAAGCACTCGCAAGTAGCGAAAGCGAAACGCCGTCCGAAACACACCGTTTGCTCGATTTGCGGCAGCCGAAAAAGGCGCGGCAGAGTTTTGGAGTCCAAGCGTGCGCTGAAAAGCGCCCTTCTTGGCCACTGTTTGGCCGAGTGCCAGAAACGTTTGGTTTTGACTGTACGGAATTGAACAAACACTTTTTCACGACTCTAAGCGGTGGATCACTCGGTTCTCGGGTCGATGAAGAACGCAGCCAGCTGCGAGACTTGGTGTGAATTGCAGGACACACTGAGCACTGATTCTTTGAACGCACATTGCGGCCTTGGGTCTTCCCTTGGCTTCGTCTGTCTGAGGGTCGGATCACATATCAAGAGAGCCTTCGGCGCACAAGGGAACGTGAGCCGTCGACTCGTTTTGACCGCGTCGGCAACACGGACAGCACGCTGAACACCTCACAGCGAGCGCCAACAGCGGCCACTCAAGGGCGAGACGGTGGCGACCGTCGTGCCAGAGCCCAACCGAAACGGGGGCGACCGACTGCATTGAGGATGTGGCACCTCGTTGAGACCGCCGCAGGACTTCGAGTCGGAAGGAAGCCTGCAGGGAAAGTGCGGTCGAGGTTGCGTACTCCTCTCTGCGACCGGGCGCGCAAGAGCTGCGAGAGCCACGGACGCGCAACTTTAACGCACGGTAAACACGAGGAGCGAAAGCCGGCCAGCAAAGCTTCTCCAGCCGTGCGCAAAGTGCGCGAGATCGCAGCCTTGCGTTGCGCTTGTTGCCCTCGAAGTAAGCAGGGTGTCCCGTAGACCGGGCGCTCGAACACGCTGCGGGGCCGTGCCTCCTCCAGGCTTTGCCGCGCGAACAGGGAACGTTCGCGCGCAAAGCGCAGGGAGGTGAGGAGGCTGCGCCCG
>NW_027464775.1:57500-70000 GCF_043290135.1 Rhipicephalus microplus | reverse complement strand
AAGTACGGAGGGAACAGCGCGGCTAAGGGCTCGAAACAAACCCTGAACCGCGCCAAGTACGAAAGGAACGGCGCGCAGTAGGGGTTTAAAACAAAGCTGGTCCCAAAATCGCGCCAAGTACGAAAGGAACAGCGCGGTCGAGACTCGGAAGAAAAAGCTTTCAAAGTGTCGTAGCACGATGCACACTGCTGTTCGTGTGGAACAAACGTGACTACCGTGCTGTACGGTGGAGTTCTGTGCGCAAAAGCGGCGCGTGTGTTTCTAAGCACCACAGCGTTGTGTCAAAAAAGAGGTGCCTGAGAGAAACGCATGCGACTGCCGTGCTTTGCGGCATAGCACCGTGCGCAAAAACGGTGCGCATGCAAGAGGTGTCAGAGCTAGCGAACTTGTGCCACGAGCAACAGGTCACTAAAAGCCTATAGATGACGGTGTTGGAGGAAAAGAAAAATATCGAGAAAGCACTGCGGTGTGCCGTGCGTAGGGACGGGCGCGCGTGCCACATGCCGCCGAAATATGGGTGTCGGAGAAAACAGAGTGCCGCGCGTAACGAGGGGCGCGCGTGTTACAGAGAGATATGCCCAAACGCATGAAAGTGTACGCAGGTGTCCTAAGGCAGTTTTTTTTTTTTTTCCTCATTTTGATGTCGCCCCGGCTGACGCGGTTTTCGTTTTTCCGTGCCGCCCCGGCTGACGCGGTTTTCGTTTTTCCGTGCCGCCCCGGCTGACGCGGTTTTCGCGCCGCCCCGGCTGACGCGGTTTTCGCGCCGCCCCGGCTGACGCGGTTTTTGCGTCGCCCCGGCTGACGCGGTTCGGACTTTGCACTTTTTGGCTCACCCCGGCTGGCGGCCCACTCACTCGATCGCCAGGTCTGTTTGCCCCGGTGGTTCCACCGCCAGGCTTAAGCGCGAACTTTTTTTGTTTGTTTTCTTTTGATTAAGCGCAAGCTTTTTTCTTTGTTTTCTTTTGATTAAGCGCGGGCTTTTTTCTTTGTTTTTTTTTTTGATTTCGCCCCGGCAGACGCGGTTTTTGCGCCGCCCCGGCTGACGCGGTTTTTGCCGCCCCGGCTGACGCAGTTCGGACTTAGCACTTTTCGGCTGTGCCTGGCTGGCGGCCCACTCACTCGATCGCCATGTCTGTTTGCCACAGTTTTCCCGGTGGTGCCGCACCCGGGCTCGCCCCGGCTGACGCAGTTTTCGCGCCGCCCCGGCTGACGCGGTTTCGTGCCGCCCCGGCAGACGCGGTTTTCGCGCCGCCCCGGCTGACGCGGTTTCGTGCCGCCCCGGCAGACGCAGTTCGGACTTAGCACTTTTCGGCTGTGCCTGGCTGGCGGCCCACTCACTCAATCGCCATGTCTGTTTGCCACAGTTTTCCCGGTGGTGCCGCACCCGGGCTCGCCCCGGCTGACGCAGTTTTCGCGCCGCCCCGGCTGACGCGGTTTCGTGCCGCCCCGGCAGACGCGGTTTTCGCGCCGCCCCGGCTGACGCGGTTTCGTGCCGCCCCGGCAGACGCAGTTCGGACTTAGCACTTTTCGGCTGTGCCTGGCTGGCGGCCCACTCACTCGATCGCCATGTCTGTTTGCCACAGTTTTCCCGGTGGTGCCGCACCCGGGCTCGCCCCGGCAGACGCGTTTTTTTTTTCTTTCGCCCCGGCTGACGCAGTTTTCGCGCCGCCCCGGCTGACGCGGTTTCGTGCCGCCCCGGCAGACGCGGTTTTTTGCGCCGCCCCGGCTGACGCGGTTTTTGCCGCCCCGGCTGACGCAGTTCGGACTTAGCACTTTTCGGCTGTGCCTGGCTGGCGGCCCACTCACTCGATCGCCATGTCTGTTTGCCACAGTTTTCCCGGTGGTGCCGCACCCGGGCTCGCCCCGGCTGACGCAGTTTTCGCGCCGCCCCGGCTGACGCGGTTTCGTGCCGCCCCGGCAGACGCGGTTTTCGCGCCGCCCCGGCTGACGCAGTTCGGACTTAGCACTTTTTGGGCTGAGCCTGGCTGGCGGCCCACTCACTCGATCGCCATGTCTGTTTGCCACAGTCTTCCCGGTGGTGCCGCACCCGGGCTCGCCCCGGCAGACGCGTTTTTTTTTCTTTCGCCCCGGCAGACGTGGTTCCCCCCCCCCCTTTTCGCTCGCCCCGGCTGACGAGGTTTTCGCGCCGCCCCGGCTGACGCAGTTTTCGCGCCGCCCCGGCTGACGCGGTTTCGTGCCGCCCCGGCTGACGCGGTTTTCGCGCCGCCCCGGCTGACGCGGTTTTTGCGTCGCCCCGGCTGACACGGTTCGGACTTTGCACTTTTCGGCTGTGCCTGGCTGGCGGCCCACTCACTCGATCGCCATGTCTGTTTGCCACAGTTTTCCCGGTGGTGCCGCACCCGGGCTCGCCCCGGCTGACGCAGTTTTCGCGCCGCCCCGGCTGACGCGGTTTCGTGCCGCCCCGGCAGACGCGGTTTTCGCGCCGCCCCGGCTGACGCGGTTTCGTGCCGCCCCGGCAGACGCAGTTCGGACTTAGCACTTTTCGGCTGTGCCTGGCTGGCGGCCCACTCACTCAATCGCCATGTCTGTTTGCCACAGTTTTCCCGGTGGTGCCGCACCCAGGCTCGCCCCGGCTGACGCAGTTTTCGCGCCGCCCCGGCTGACGCGGTTTCGTGCCGCCCCGGCAGACGCGGTTTTCGCGCCGCCCCGGCTGACGCGGTTTCGTGCCGCCCCGGCAGACGCAGTTCGGACTTAGCACTTTTCGGCTGTGCCTGGCTGGCGGCCCACTCACTCGATCGCCATGTCTGTTTGCCACAGTTTTCCCGGTGGTGCCGCACCCGGGCTCGCCCCGGCAGACGCGTTTTTTTTTTTCTTTCGCCCCGGCTGACGCAGTTTTCGCGCCGCCCCGGCTGACGCGGTTTCGTGCCGCCCCGGCAGACGCGGTTTTTTGCGCCGCCCCGGCTGACGCGGTTTTTGCCGCCCCGGCTGACGCAGTTCGGACTTAGCACTTTTCGGCTGTGCCTGGCTGGCGGCCCACTCACTCGATCGCCATGTCTGTTTGCCACAGTTTTCCCGGTGGTGCCGCACCCGGGCTCGCCCCGGCTGACGCAGTTTTCGCGCCGCCCCGGCTGACGCGGTTTCGTGCCGCCCCGGCAGACGCGGTTTTCGCGCCGCCCCGGCTGACGCAGTTCGGACTTAGCACTTTTTGGGCTGAGCCTGGCTGGCGGCCCACTCACTCGATCACCATGTCTGTTTGCCACAGTCTTCCCGGTGGTGCCGCACCCGGGCTCGCCCCGGCAGACGCGTTTTTTTTTCTTTCGCCCCGGCAGACGTGGTTCCCCCCCCCCCTTTTCGCTCGCCCCGGCTGACGAGGTTTTCGCGCCGCCCCGGCTGACGCAGTTTTCGCGCCGCCCCGGCTGACGCGGTTTCGTGCCGCCCCGGCTGACGCGGTTTTCGCGCCGCCCCGGCTGACGCGGTTTTTGCGTCGCCCCGGCTGACACGGTTCGGACTTTGCACTTTTCGGCTGTGCCTGGCTGGCGGCCCACTCACTCGATCGCCATGTCTGTTTGCCACAGTTTTCCCGGTGGTGCCGCACCCGGGCTCGCCCCGGCTGACGCAGTTTTCGCGCCGCCCCGGCTGACGCGGTTTCGTGCCGCCCCGGCAGACGCGGTTTTCGCGCCGCCCCGGCTGACGCGGTTTCGTGCCGCCCCGGCAGACGCAGTTCGGACTTAGCACTTTTCGGCTGTGCCTGGCTGGCGGCCCACTCACTCAATCGCCATGTCTGTTTGCCACAGTTTTCCCGGTGGTGCCGCACCCGGGCTCGCCCCGGCTGACGCAGTTTTCGCGCCGCCCCGGCTGACGCGGTTTCGTGCCGCCCCGGCAGACGCGGTTTTCGCGCCGCCCCGGCTGACGCGGTTTCGTGCCGCCCCGGCAGACGCAGTTCGGACTTAGCACTTTTCGGCTGTGCCTGGCTGGCGGCCCACTCACTCGATCGCCATGTCTGTTTGCCACAGTTTTCCCGGTGGTGCCGCACCCGGGCTCGCCCCGGCAGACGCGTTTTTTTTTTCTTTCGCCCCGGCTGACGCAGTTTTCGCGCCGCCCCGGCTGACGCGGTTTCGTGCCGCCCCGGCAGACGCGGTTTTTTGCGCCGCCCCGGCTGACGCGGTTTTTGCCGCCCCGGCTGACGCAGTTCGGACTTAGCACTTTTCGGCTGTGCCTGGCTGGCGGCCCACTCACTCGATCGCCATGTCTGTTTGCCACAGTTTTCCCGGTGGTGCCGCACCCGGGCTCGCCCCGGCTGACGCAGTTTTCGCGCCGCCCCGGCTGACGCGGTTTCGTGCCGCCCCGGCAGACGCGGTTTTCGCGCCGCCCCGGCTGACGCAGTTCGGACTTAGCACTTTTTGGGCTGAGCCTGGCTGGCGGCCCACTCACTCGATCGCCATGTCTGTTTGCCACAGTCTTCCCGGTGGTGCCGCACCCGGGCTCGCCCCGGCAGACGCGTTTTTTTTTCTTTCGCCCCGGCAGACGTGGTTCCCCCCCCCCCCTTTTCGCTCGCCCCGGCTGACGAGGTTTTCGCGCCGCCCCGGCTGACGCAGTTTTCGCGCCGCCCCGGCTGACGCGGTTTCGTGCCGCCCCGGCTGACGCGGTTTTCGCGCCGCCCCGGCTGACGCGGTTTTTGCGTCGCCCCGGCTGACACGGTTCGGACTTTGCACTTTTCGGCTGTGCCTGGCTGGCGGCCCACTCACTCGATCGCCATGTCTGTTTGCCACAGTTTTCCCGGTGGTGCCGCACCCGGGCTTGCCCCGGCAGACGCGTTTTTTTTTTTCTTTCGCCCCGGCTGACGCAGTTTTCGCCCCGCCCCGGCTGACGCGGTTTCGTGCCGCCCCGGCAGACGCGGTTTTTTGCGCCGCCCCGGCTGACGCGGTTTTTGCCGCCCCGGCTGACGCAGTTCGGACTTTGCACTTTTTGGCTGAGCCTGGCTGGCGGCCCACTCACTCGATCGCCATGTCTGTTTGCCACAGTTTTCCCGGTGGTGCCGCACCCGGGCTCGCCCCGGCAGACGCGTTTTTTTTTTCCTTCGCCCCGGCAGACGTGGTTCCCCCCCCCCCTCCGTCTTTCTTTTTGTTTTTTTTTTTCGCCGCGGCTGAAGTGGATTTTTCGGTGCCTCGACGCCCCGGTAGTCGCGGTTTTTCCGTTTCCGCACGGCCCCGGCTGACGCTGCTCGGTCACAGTCGCCTTTTGTGAGGATTGCAGACTTCTTGAGCGCGGGTGTTTTTTTTTGTTGTTGTTGTTGTTTTATTACGCATTCGCTCCAGCAGACGCTGTTTAGACTTTTTGTTTCCTCTTTTATCCTGCGACGAGGTGACGAGGTTTATTCGGTGCCCCGCCGCCCCGGCTGAAGTGATTTTTCCTGTCCCGTGCCGCCCCGGCTGACGCGGTTGGGACTTCGCGTTTGTTCGGCCGCCACGGGTTTTGGCGCACTCGCTCGGTTGCTTGTTGTTGCCACTTGTTGCGAACCCAGGTTTCTTGAGCGAGCGCGGGCGTTTTTTCTTCCTTTCTTTCTTTGTTCTATGTGTTAGCGAATCGGCCTTTAATATCACACGAGGACTCACAACCAACAATTTTCAGTTTGAAGTGTAAAAAATCTGCAGGTGTTGACGTAACTGACTTGCCCCGTACCCTTGAGTACATCCATGAAGTTCTCGTAGTACTACTAAATCGCATTATTCCAAGTGGAGAAATTCCCATAAACTTGCAAACCTCTACACGAAAATCGGTGCGCGTGATAAAGTTGAAAATTATCGTCCGATATCAAATGTGCCTTCTATAACACAAATTCTAGGAAAAAAAAAAAAAACACTTGTTCGCCGTTTTCTGCGCCGTGACTGGCAGCACTCCGGCGAAGCGAAACGGGGTCGATTCGAGCACGATATCGGCGTCTTTCGACGTGCTCGCCGGCGACCGTCGCACGAGTACGTCGCACGAGCGCGTCTGCCGGGGCGCCGTTTGCGAAGCCGACGCAAAAGTGGGAACCGCCGCTCGGATGATCGCCGCTTTCGGCAGAGTGAGTGTTGGCACTCCGGGGAAGCGAAACAGCGTGAATGCGCCCACGAAATCGGCGTATTTTGAAGTGCCCGCCGGCGACCGTCGCACGAGTACGGTAAACCGCGTCAGCCGGGGCGTAGTTCGGGACGCCGACGAAAAAGTGGGAAGCGCAACTCGGATCTTCGCCGTTTTTGCAGGAGTGAGTGGCGGCCCTCCTGCGAGACCAAGAAGCATCGATTCGTGCACGAATTCGGCGCCTTTCGACGTGATCGCCGGCGACCGTCGCTCGAGTAGGGCAAACCGCGTCTGCCGGGGCGGGCTTCGGGACGCCGATGCGAAAGTGGGAAACGCTGCTCGGATGTTCGCCGTTTTTGGCCGAGTGAGTGCTGGCACTCGGGCGAAGCCAAACGGGGCCGATTACGGCACGATATCGGCGTCTTTCGACGTGCCCGGCGGCGACCGTCGCACGAGTACGGTAAACCGCGTCAGCCCGGGCGGAGTTCGGGACGCCGATGCGAAAGTGGAGAACGCCGCTCGGATCTTCGCCGTTTTTGGAGGAGTGAGTGGCGGCACTCCGGAGAAGCCAAGGAGCGCCAATTAGCGCACGATATCGGCGTCTTTCGACGCGCTCGCCGGCGACCGTCGCACGAGTAGGGCAAACCGCGTCTGCCGGGGCGGGGTTTACGACGCCGACGCAAAAGTGGGAACCGCCGCTCGGATGTTGGCCGTTTTTGGCAGAGTGAGTGCTGGCACACCGGCGACGCGAAAGAGCGCGAAAGCGCCCACGAAAGTGGCGTATTTGGACGTGCTTGACGGCGACCGCTGCAGGAGTACGAAAAACCACGTCAGCCGGGGCGAGCGACCCACGGCGGTCTGGGTGCTTATCGCTGCTATTATAGGGGCACCCCGGCAGACGCAGAAAAAAAAATTTTTTTTCGACCTTCTTTTTTGCTGGTCGAGCTCGGGTAACCCAGGTCGCAATGGGAGCCGCGCACGAAAGCGGCGTCGCGAGACGCGTTCGCGGTCGCTAGTCGCACGAGCTCGGCAACCGCGTCAGCCGGCGCGGAGTTCGGGATGCCGACGGCTAAGTGGGTACCGCTGCTCGGATGTTCGCCGTTTTTGGCCGAGTGAGTGCTGGCACTCCGGCGAAGCGAAACGGGGCCGATTCGGGCACGATATCGGCGTATTTCGACGTGCTCGCCGGCGACCGTCGCACGAGTACGGCAAAGCGCGTCTGCCGGGGCGAGGTTTGCGATGCCGACGAAAAAGTGGGAAGCGCCGCTCGGATCTTCGCCGTTTTTGCAGGAGTGAGTGGCGGCCCTCCTGCGAGACCAAGAAGCATCGACTCGGGCACGATATCGGTGTCTTTCGACGTGCCCGCCGGCCACCGCCGCACGAGTACGGCAAACCGCGTATGCCGGGGCGGGGTTGGCGACGCCGACGCAAAAGTGGGAACCGCCACTAGGATGTTCGCCGTTTTTGGCAGAGTGAGTGCTGGCACTCCGGCGAAGCGAAAGAGCGCGAATGCGCCCACGAAAGTGGCGTGTTTGGACGTGCTTGACGACGACCACCGCCGGAAAACGAAAAACCACGTCAGCCGGGGCGAGCGACCCATGGCGGTCTGGGTGCTTATCGCTGCTATTATAGGGGCACCCCGGCAGACGCAAAAAAAAAAAAATTTTTTTCGACATTCTTTTTTGCTCGTCGACCTCGGGTGACCCAGGTCGCAGTGGGAGCCGCGCACGAAAGCGGCGTCGCGAGACGGCTTCGCGGTCGCTAGTCGCACGAGCTCGGCAACCGCGTCTGCCGGGGCGGAGTTCGGGACGCCGACGGCTAAGTGGGAACCGCCGCTCGGATGTTCGCCGTTTGTGGCCGAGTGAGTGCTGGCACTCCGGCGAAGCCAAACGGGGCCGATTCCGGCACGATATCGGCGTCTTTCTACGTGCTCGCCGGCGACCGTCGCACGAGTACGGCAAAGTGCGTCTGCCGGGGCGGGGTTTGCGACGCGTACGCAATAGTGAGAACCGTCGCTCGGATGTTCGTCGTCTTTCGCCGAGCCAGTGCTGGCACTCCGGCGAAGCCGAACGGAGCCGATTCGGGCACGATATCGGCGTCTTTCCACGTGCTCGCCGGCGACCGTCGCACGAGTACGGTAAACCGCGTCAGCCGGGGCGGAGTTCGGGACGCCGATGCGAAAGTGGGAAGCGCCGCTCGGATCTTCGCCGTTTTTGGAGGAGTCAGTGGCGGCACTCCGGTGAAGCCAAGGTGCGCCAATTCGCGCACGATATCGGCGTCTTTCGACGTGCCCGCCGGCCACCGTCGCACGAGTACGGCAAACCTCGTCTGCCGGGGCGGGGTTTGCGACGCCGACGCAAAAGTGGGAACCGCCGCTCGGATGTTCGCCGTTTTTGGCAGAGTGAGTGCTGGCACTCCGGCGAAGCGAAAGAGCGTGAATGCGCCCACGAAAGTAGCGTATTTGGACGTGCTTGACGGCGACCGCCGCAGGAGTACGAAAAACCACGTCAGCCGGGGCGAGCGACCCACGGCGGTCTGGGTGCTTATCGCTGCTATTATAGGGGCACCCCGGCAGACGCAGAAAGAAAAAAAAAATGGGGACATGGCGTGCGTCACCGTGCGGCTTCGCAGCGTTGCCGAAGTCGCCGAGCCCTTCGACTGAGCCGAACGGCGGACAGGGAACGTTGGTCGGCCGTTCTAACCTGTCGGTGCCACGCCGAGACGTCGTTAAGGAAAACCGCGTCGTGGGCCTCTACGACGCCGTCGAGTCGTTGTACGTTTGGTGTCCAGCGTGTCGGCGGCGAGTAGCGGACACGTCGTTCACGACTTCGGTCTTTCGCAGTCGACGCGAACTTGCGGAGAGTCGTGGTGCCTCACGTTTTCGGCAGAAACCGCGGCGGAATTTTCCCGTGCGTGCGCGCACGACCTCGGTGCTGTGCCGTCAGCGTAGTGTTGCACAAACTCGTGGCCTACCCAAGGTGCGGTACGTTTGCGGCCGTATCCTCGGTGGGAATTTCGTGAGTAGGGTCGCAAATTCTACGACCTCGGCGGGTTTGAGAGCGACGTAGACTTGTGGCACGCTCAACGTGCCACACGTTTCGGGGCACACCCGCGGTGAAATTTTCTCGAGTACGCTCGTATTAGTGCCCAAGGAGGTCTGGGTACTTATCGCTGCTATTATGTGGGGGTTCTCGTGAGCGGCGTACGCGAAAGCGACCGGGTGTCTGATATGCGGCGGGCTTCGGCCTCGTCAAGCGTGTCCTCGGGTCTGCTCCAGGGGAATCCACGGCAGTCGTCTGCAGCCTCATCCGCTTGATGCGTTAGGGGCTGGTTGTCGGACGGTGCCGTTTTACCACGATATCGAGGTGTGTTCCGTGTCGTCCTCGGGCGATTCAGATGCGAAAGCGCCGAAGACGCGGGCGTGACCCGTCGTCTGGCGGCTTTGCAGTCTCGGCTCCGTTGCTAGTTCCGGCCGGTCCACCGACAGTGCAGCGGGCTTGGGCAACCCGCACGGCGCGACCGAGTCGATGCAACGAAAAAGAGCGAGCATGAACGTGCTTCTTGCCGCACGGCTCCCACTCGTCTTTCGGGAAGGTTGTGCCGTAGCGAGCTCGAACGCCGTCATCTCGGAGTGCAAAATAAGCGTGTTGGGGCGCCTGAAGGTGGCCTCCGCCGCACACAGACTGCGTCCGGCCCGCCGAAGGCGAGGACGGACGCGCAGTCGAACGATTACCTGGTTGATCCTGCCAGTAATCATATGCTTGTCTCAAAGATTAAGCCATGCATGTCTAAGTACATGCCGAAATAAGGCGAAACCGCGAATGGCTCATTAAATCAGTTATGGTTCCTTAGATCGTTTCTTCCTACTTGGATAACTGTGGCAATTCTAGAGCTAATACATGCAGTGAGCCTGGAGCCCTTTGGGTAACGGGTGCTTTTATTAGACCAAGATCGATCGGGTTTCGGCCCGTATTGTGTGGTGACTCTGGATAACTTTGTGCTGATCGCATGGCCACGAGCCGGCGACGTTTCTTTCAAGTGTCTGCCTTATCAACTTTCGATGGTAGGTTACTTGCTTACCATGGTTGTTACGGGTAACGGAGAATCAGGGTTCGATTCCGGAGAGGGAGCCTGAGAAACGGCTACCACATCCAAGGAAGGCAGCAGGCGCGCAAATTACCCACTCCCGGCACGGGGAGGTAGTGACGAAAAATAACAATACGGGACTCTTTTGAGGCCCCGTAATTGAAATGAGTACACTCTAAATCCTTTAACGAGGATCAATTGGAGGGCAAGTCTGGTGCCAGCAGCCGCGGTAATTCCAGCTCCAATAGCGTATACTAAAGCTGCTGCGGTTAAAAAGCTCGTAGTTGGATCTCAGTTCCAGACGAGTAGTGCATCTACCCGATGCGACGGCTCGGACTGAACATCATGCCGGTTCTTTCTTGGTGCACTTCATTGTGTGCCTCGAGATGGCCGGTGCTTTTACTTTGAAAAAATTAGAGTGCTCAACGCAGGCGAGTCGCCTGAATAAACTTGCATGGAATAATAGAACAAGACCTCGTTTCTGTTCTGTTGGTTTTTGGAATACGAGGTAATGATTAAGAGGGACGGACGGGGGCATTCGTATTGCGGCGCTAGAGGTGAAATTCTTGGACCGTCGCAAGACGAACTACTGCGAAAGCATTTGCCAAGAATGTTTTCATTGATCAAGAACGAAAGTCAGAGGTTCGAAGGCGATCAGATACCGCCCTAGTTCTGACCATAAACGATGCCAACCAGCGATCCGCCTGAGTTACTCAAATGACTCGGCGGGCAGCTTCCGGGAAACCAAAGTATTTGGGTTCCGGGGGAAGTATGGTTGCAAAGCTGAAACTTAAAGGAATTGACGGAAGGGCACCACCAGGAGTGGAGCCTGCGGCTTAATTTGACTCAACACGGGAAAACTTACCCGGCCCGGACACTGGGAGGATTGACAGATTGAGAGCTCTTTCTTGATTCGGTGGATGGTGGTGCATGGCCGTTCTTAGTTGGTGGAGCGATTTGTCTGGTTAATTCCGATAACGAACGAGACTCTAGCCTATTAAATAGGTGCGGGGTTCCCAGCACCTTACAACCTTCTTAGAGGGACAAGCGGCTCCTAGCCGCACGAAACAGAGCAATAACAGGTCTGTGATGCCCTTAGATGTCCGGGGCCGCACGCGCGCTACACTGAAGGAAGCAGCGTGTCTTTATCCCTGTCTGAAAAGACTGGGTAACCCGTGGAACTTCTTTCGTGATTGGGATAGGGGCTTGCAATTGTTCCCCTTGAACGAGGAATTCCCAGTAAGCGCGAGTCATAAGCTCGCGTTGATTACGTCCCTGCCCTTTGTACACACCGCCCGTCGCTACTACCGATTGAATGATTTAGTGAGGTCTTCGGACCGATGTCCGGCGCGGCCTTTCGGTTGCGCCGGTCTGTTGGAAAGATGACCAAACTTGATCATTTAGAGGAAGTAAAAGTCGTAACAAGGTTTCCGTAGGTGAACCTGCGGAAGGATCATTAACGGATTGTGAAGGGTGAGCGCCTCAGCTGCGTCTGCGCCCGACACTTTCTGCCGCTGACCCCGTTTGGACGCGGGGTCGGCTTTTCCCCACGGGGCTGCCTGAATGTGGAGCGGCACCCCGTGACAAATTGTTGCGCCCAGCGGACGCCAACACCGCGACCTTGGACGGTCGGCCAGGTGGCGGACGCGGGTACAAACGGCGCAACGCACTCATAGGTCGGCTTTCGACCCGCCACAGCACCGTGGCTCGAAGCGCTCGAAATGCGCGACCCGACCGCTGCGGGACCGCCTAGTACTGTAAACAGGAGCGGCGGAGCGCGAACGGCGAGTCGTGGTTACGTCGGTAGAAGGCGAGGCTGCGCGTTCCCGAAACGCCAGCCGAGTGCCCTCCCGACCGTTCGAGCGTGCAAGAACGAGACCCGACAATCGCGCGGCGACTGCCAAGTACGAGAGGAACGGCACAAGCGTCGGCGGTCGGTCAAGGAACTGGCGATGTGACGGGTCCGCTGTGCACCAGTGCATACCGTCCCGCCGTCCGCGGCAAGCGCCTCCGCGTCCTCGGGTGACGGAGGCTGCCGGTCGGTTCTTGCAGGCGAGGGATCTCGCTGGCACCGGTTCGCGTTGACGCGCGGCCGGTCATGGCACGGCGATGCGACGGCCGAGGTGCGCAGTACTCGATGGAGGAACCGCACGCTCCGATGACCGTCCCGCCCTCCGCGGCGTATGCGTACCGACCGTAATGGTTGCAGCAGCGCCGGCCGGCTTTTGAATTCGCCACACGAAACACGGTGCGAGATCGCGGTTAGGGGAGCGTCGACGTTGCCAGGCGTTTTGCTTGCTGCCGAGGGAAAGGCGGCACGGCCACGTCGCGCTCGTCGCGATTAGCGGGTCTGCGCGCTTTGGGAAGGTGCCGCAACGACTTGCCGAAAGAGG
>NW_027464775.1:37500-50000 GCF_043290135.1 Rhipicephalus microplus | reverse complement strand
CACTGCGGTGTGCCGTGCGTAGGGACGGGCGCGCGTGCCACATGCCGCCGAAATATGGGTGTCGGAGAAAACAGAGTGCCGCGCGTAACGAGGGGCGCGCGTGTTACAGAGAGATATGCCCAAACGCATGAAAGTGTACGCAGGTGTCCTAAGGCAGTTTTTTTTTTTTTCCTCATTTTGATGTCGCCCCGGCTGACGCGGTTTTCGTTTTTCCGTGCCGCCCCGGCTGACGCGGTTTTCGTTTTTCCGTGCCGCCCCGGCTGACGCGGTTTTCGCGCCGCCCCGGCTGACGCGGTTTTCGCGCCGCCCCGGCTGACGCGGTTTTTGCGTCGCCCCGGCTGACGCGGTTCGGACTTTGCACTTTTTGGCTCACCCCGGCTGGCGGCCCACTCACTCGATCGCCAGGTCTGTTTGCCCCGGTGGTTCCACCGCCAGGCTTAAGCGCGAACTTTTTTTGTTTGTTTTCTTTTGATTAAGCGCAAGCTTTTTTCTTTGTTTTCTTTTGATTAAGCGCGGGCTTTTTTCTTTGTTTTTTTTTTTGATTTCGCCCCGGCAGACGCGGTTTTTGCGCCGCCCCGGCTGACGCGGTTTTTGCCGCCCCGGCTGACGCAGTTCGGACTTAGCACTTTTCGGCTGTGCCTGGCTGGCGGCCCACTCACTCGATCGCCATGTCTGTTTGCCACAGTTTTCCCGGTGGTGCCGCACCCGGGCTCGCCCCGGCTGACGCAGTTTTCGCGCCGCCCCGGCTGACGCGGTTTCGTGCCGCCCCGGCAGACGCGGTTTTCGCGCCGCCCCGGCTGACGCGGTTTCGTGCCGCCCCGGCAGACGCAGTTCGGACTTAGCACTTTTCGGCTGTGCCTGGCTGGCGGCCCACTCACTCAATCGCCATGTCTGTTTGCCACAGTTTTCCCGGTGGTGCCGCACCCGGGCTCGCCCCGGCTGACGCAGTTTTCGCGCCGCCCCGGCTGACGCGGTTTCGTGCCGCCCCGGCAGACGCGGTTTTCGCGCCGCCCCGGCTGACGCGGTTTCGTGCCGCCCCGGCAGACGCAGTTCGGACTTAGCACTTTTCGGCTGTGCCTGGCTGGCGGCCCACTCACTCGATCGCCATGTCTGTTTGCCACAGTTTTCCCGGTGGTGCCGCACCCGGGCTCGCCCCGGCAGACGCGTTTTTTTTTCTTTCGCCCCGGCTGACGCAGTTTTCGCGCCGCCCCGGCTGACGCGGTTTCGTGCCGCCCCGGCAGACGCGGTTTTTTGCGCCGCCCCGGCTGACGCGGTTTTTGCCGCCCCGGCTGACGCAGTTCGGACTTAGCACTTTTCGGCTGTGCCTGGCTGGCGGCCCACTCACTCGATCGCCATGTCTGTTTGCCACAGTTTTCCCGGTGGTGCCGCACCCGGGCTCGCCCCGGCTGACGCAGTTTTCGCGCCGCCCCGGCTGACGCGGTTTCGTGCCGCCCCGGCAGACGCGGTTTTCGCGCCGCCCCGGCTGACGCAGTTCGGACTTAGCACTTTTTGGGCTGAGCCTGGCTGGCGGCCCACTCACTCGATCGCCATGTCTGTTTGCCACAGTCTTCCCGGTGGTGCCGCACCCGGGCTCGCCCCGGCAGACGCGTTTTTTTTTCTTTCGCCCCGGCAGACGTGGTTCCCCCCCCCCCTTTTCGCTCGCCCCGGCTGACGAGGTTTTCGCGCCGCCCCGGCTGACGCAGTTTTCGCGCCGCCCCGGCTGACGCGGTTTCGTGCCGCCCCGGCTGACGCGGTTTTCGCGCCGCCCCGGCTGACGCGGTTTTTGCGTCGCCCCGGCTGACACGGTTCGGACTTTGCACTTTTCGGCTGTGCCTGGCTGGCGGCCCACTCACTCGATCGCCATGTCTGTTTGCCACAGTTTTCCCGGTGGTGCCGCACCCGGGCTCGCCCCGGCTGACGCAGTTTTCGCGCCGCCCCGGCTGACGCGGTTTCGTGCCGCCCCGGCAGACGCGGTTTTCGCGCCGCCCCGGCTGACGCGGTTTCGTGCCGCCCCGGCAGACGCAGTTCGGACTTAGCACTTTTCGGCTGTGCCTGGCTGGCGGCCCACTCACTCAATCGCCATGTCTGTTTGCCACAGTTTTCCCGGTGGTGCCGCACCCGGGCTCGCCCCGGCTGACGCAGTTTTCGCGCCGCCCCGGCTGACGCGGTTTCGTGCCGCCCCGGCAGACGCGGTTTTCGCGCCGCCCCGGCTGACGCGGTTTCGTGCCGCCCCGGCAGACGCAGTTCGGACTTAGCACTTTTCGGCTGTGCCTGGCTGGCGGCCCACTCACTCGATCGCCATGTCTGTTTGCCACAGTTTTCCCGGTGGTGCCGCACCCGGGCTCGCCCCGGCAGACGCGTTTTTTTTTTTCTTTCGCCCCGGCTGACGCAGTTTTCGCGCCGCCCCGGCTGACGCGGTTTCGTGCCGCCCCGGCAGACGCGGTTTTTTGCGCCGCCCCGGCTGACGCGGTTTTTGCCGCCCCGGCTGACGCAGTTCGGACTTAGCACTTTTCGGCTGTGCCTGGCTGGCGGCCCACTCACTCGATCGCCATGTCTGTTTGCCACAGTTTTCCCGGTGGTGCCGCACCCGGGCTCGCCCCGGCTGACGCAGTTTTCGCGCCGCCCCGGCTGACGCGGTTTCGTGCCGCCCCGGCAGACGCGGTTTTCGCGCCGCCCCGGCTGACGCAGTTCGGACTTAGCACTTTTTGGGCTGAGCCTGGCTGGCGGCCCACTCACTCGATCGCCATGTCTGTTTGCCACAGTCTTCCCGGTGGTGCCGCACCCGGGCTCGCCCCGGCAGACGCGTTTTTTTTTCTTTCGCCCCGGCAGACGTGGTTCCCCCCCCCCCTTTTCGCTCGCCCCGGCTGACGAGGTTTTCGCGCCGCCCCGGCTGACGCAGTTTTCGCGCCGCCCCGGCTGACGCGGTTTCGTGCCGCCCCGGCTGACGCGGTTTTCGCGCCGCCCCGGCTGACGCGGTTTTTGCGTCGCCCCGGCTGACACGGTTCGGACTTTGCACTTTTCGGCTGTGCCTGGCTGGCGGCCCACTCACTCGATCGCCATGTCTGTTTGCCACAGTTTTCCCGGTGGTGCCGCACCCGGGCTTGCCCCGGCAGACGCGTTTTTTTTTTCTTTCGCCCCGGCTGACGCAGTTTTCGCCCCGCCCCGGCTGACGCGGTTTCGTGCCGCCCCGGCAGACGCGGTTTTTTGCGCCGCCCCGGCTGACGCGGTTTTTGCCGCCCCGGCTGACGCAGTTCGGACTTTGCACTTTTTGGCTGAGCCTGGCTGGCGGCCCACTCACTCGATCGCCATGTCTGTTTGCCACAGTTTTCCCGGTGGTGCCGCACCCGGGCTCGCCCCGGCAGACGCGTTTTTTTTTTCCTTCGCCCCGGCAGACGTGGTTCCCCCCCCCCCCCTCCGTCTTTCTTTTTGTTTTTTTTTTTCGCCGCGGCTGAAGTGGATTTTTCGGTGCCTCGACGCCCCGGTAGTCGCGGTTTTTCCGTTTCCGCACGGCCCCGGCTGACGCTGCTCGGTCACAGTCGCCTTTTGTGAGGATTGCAGACTTCTTGAGCGCGGGTGTTTTTTTTTGTTGTTGTTGTTGTTTTATTACGCATTCGCTCCAGCAGACGCTGTTTAGACTTTTTGTTTCCTCTTTTATCCTGCGACGAGGTGACGAGGTTTATTCGGTGCCCCGCCGCCCCGGCTGAAGTGATTTTTCCTGTCCCGTGCCGCCCCGGCTGACGCGGTTGGGACTTCGCGTTTGTTCGGCCGCCACGGGTTTTGGCGCACTCGCTCGGTTGCTTGTTGTTGCCACTTGTTGCGAACCCAGGTTTCTTGAGCGAGCGCGGGCGTTTTTTCTTCCTTTCTTTCTTTGTTCTATGTGTTAGCGAATCGGCCTTTAATATCACACGAGGACTCACAACCAACAATTTTCAGTTTGAAGTGTAAAAAATCTGCAGGTGTTGACGTAACTGACTTGCCCCGTACCCTTGAGTACATCCATGAAGTTCTCGTAGTACTACTAAATCGCATTATTCCAAGTGGAGAAATTCCCATAAACTTGCAAACCTCTACACGAAAATCGGTGCGCGTGATAAAGTTGAAAATTATCGTCCGATATCAAATGTGCCTTCTATAACACAAATTCTAGGAAAAAAAAAAAAACACTTGTTCGCCGTTTTCTGCGCCGTGACTGGCAGCACTCCGGCGAAGCGAAACGGGGTCGATTCGAGCACGATATCGGCGTCTTTCGACGTGCTCGCCGGCGACCGTCGCACGAGTACGTCGCACGAGCGCGTCTGCCGGGGCGCCGTTTGCGAAGCCGACGCAAAAGTGGGAACCGCCGCTCGGATGATCGCCGCTTTCGGCAGAGTGAGTGTTGGCACTCCGGGGAAGCGAAACAGCGTGAATGCGCCCACGAAATCGGCGTATTTTGAAGTGCCCGCCGGCGACCGTCGCACGAGTACGGTAAACCGCGTCAGCCGGGGCGTAGTTCGGGACGCCGACGAAAAAGTGGGAAGCGCAACTCGGATCTTCGCCGTTTTTGCAGGAGTGAGTGGCGGCCCTCCTGCGAGACCAAGAAGCATCGATTCGTGCACGAATTCGGCGCCTTTCGACGTGATCGCCGGCGACCGTCGCTCGAGTAGGGCAAACCGCGTCTGCCGGGGCGGGCTTCGGGACGCCGATGCGAAAGTGGGAAACGCTGCTCGGATGTTCGCCGTTTTTGGCCGAGTGAGTGCTGGCACTCGGGCGAAGCCAAACGGGGCCGATTACGGCACGATATCGGCGTCTTTCGACGTGCCCGGCGGCGACCGTCGCACGAGTACGGTAAACCGCGTCAGCCCGGGCGGAGTTCGGGACGCCGATGCGAAAGTGGAGAACGCCGCTCGGATCTTCGCCGTTTTTGGAGGAGTGAGTGGCGGCACTCCGGAGAAGCCAAGGAGCGCCAATTAGCGCACGATATCGGCGTCTTTCGACGCGCTCGCCGGCGACCGTCGCACGAGTAGGGCAAACCGCGTCTGCCGGGGCGGGGTTTACGACGCCGACGCAAAAGTGGGAACCGCCGCTCGGATGTTGGCCGTTTTTGGCAGAGTGAGTGCTGGCACACCGGCGACGCGAAAGAGCGCGAAAGCGCCCACGAAAGTGGCGTATTTGGACGTGCTTGACGGCGACCGCTGCAGGAGTACGAAAAACCACGTCAGCCGGGGCGAGCGACCCACGGCGGTCTGGGTGCTTATCGCTGCTATTATAGGGGCACCCCGGCAGACGCAGAAAAAAAAAATTTTTTTTCGACCTTCTTTTTTGCTGGTCGAGCTCGGGTAACCCAGGTCGCAATGGGAGCCGCGCACGAAAGCGGCGTCGCGAGACGCGTTCGCGGTCGCTAGTCGCACGAGCTCGGCAACCGCGTCAGCCGGCGCGGAGTTCGGGATGCCGACGGCTAAGTGGGTACCGCTGCTCGGATGTTCGCCGTTTTTGGCCGAGTGAGTGCTGGCACTCCGGCGAAGCGAAACGGGGCCGATTCGGGCACGATATCGGCGTATTTCGACGTGCTCGCCGGCGACCGTCGCACGAGTACGGCAAAGCGCGTCTGCCGGGGCGAGGTTTGCGATGCCGACGAAAAAGTGGGAAGCGCCGCTCGGATCTTCGCCGTTTTTGCAGGAGTGAGTGGCGGCCCTCCTGCGAGACCAAGAAGCATCGACTCGCGCACGATATCGGTGTCTTTCGACGTGCCCGCCGGCCACCGCCGCACGAGTACGGCAAACCGCGTATGCCGGGGCGGGGTTGGCGACGCCGACGCAAAAGTGGGAACCGCCACTAGGATGTTCGCCGTTTTTGGCAGAGTGAGTGCTGGCACTCCGGCGAAGCGAAAGAGCGCGAATGCGCCCACGAAAGTGGCGTGTTTGGACGTGCTTGACGACGACCACCGCAGGAAAACGAAAAACCACGTCAGCCGGGGCGAGCGACCCATGGCGGTCTGGGTGCTTATCGCTGCTATTATAGGGGCACCCCGGCAGACGCAAAAAAAAAAAAATTTTTTTCGACATTCTTTTTTGCTCGTCGACCTCGGGTGACCCAGGTCGCAGTGGGAGCCGCGCACGAAAGCGGCGTCGCGAGACGGCTTCGCGGTCGCTAGTCGCACGAGCTCGGCAACCGCGTCTGCCGGGGCGGAGTTCGGGACGCCGACGGCTAAGTGGGAACCGCCGCTCGGATGTTCGCCGTTTGTGGCCGAGTGAGTGCTGGCACTCCGGCGAAGCCAAACGGGGCCGATTCCGGCACGATATCGGCGTCTTTCTACGTGCTCGCCGGCGACCGTCGCACGAGTACGGCAAAGTGCGTCTGCCGGGGCGGGGTTTGCGACGCGTACGCAATAGTGAGAACCGTCGCTCGGATGTTCGTCGTCTTTCGCCGAGCCAGTGCTGGCACTCCGGCGAAGCCGAACGGAGCCGATTCGGGCACGATATCGGCGTCTTTCCACGTGCTCGCCGGCGACCGTCGCACGAGTACGGTAAACCGCGTCAGCCGGGGCGGAGTTCGGGACGCCGATGCGAAAGTGGGAAGCGCCGCTCGGATCTTCGCCGTTTTTGGAGGAGTCAGTGGCGGCACTCCGGTGAAGCCAAGGTGCGCCAATTCGCGCACGATATCGGCGTCTTTCGACGTGCCCGCCGGCCACCGTCGCACGAGTACGGCAAACCTCGTCTGCCGGGGCGGGGTTTGCGACGCCGACGCAAAAGTGGGAACCGCCGCTCGGATGTTCGCCGTTTTTGGCAGAGTGAGTGCTGGCACTCCGGCGAAGCGAAAGAGCGTGAATGCGCCCACGAAAGTAGCGTATTTGGACGTGCTTGACGGCGACCGCCGCAGGAGTACGAAAAACCACGTCAGCCGGGGCGAGCGACCCACGGCGGTCTGGGTGCTTATCGCTGCTATTATAGGGGCACCCCGGCAGACGCAGAAAGAAAAAAAAAAAATGGGGACATGGCGTGCGTCACCGTGCGGCTTCGCAGCGTTGCCGAAGTCGCCGAGCCCTTCGACTGAGCCGAACGGCGGACAGGGAACGTTGGTCGGCCGTTCTAACCTGTCGGTGCCACGCCGAGACGTCGTTAAGGAAAACCGCGTCGTGGGCCTCTACGACGCCGTCGAGTCGTTGTACGTTTGGTGTCCAGCGTGTCGGCGGCGAGTAGCGGACACGTCGTTCACGACTTCGGTCTTTCGCAGTCGACGCGAACTTGCGGAGAGTCGTGGTGCCTCACGTTTTCGGCAGAAACCGCGGCGGAATTTTCCCGTGCGTGCGCGCACGACCTCGGTGCTGTGCCGTCAGCGTAGTGAGTCACAAACTCGTGGCCTACCCAAGGTGCGGTACGTTTGCGGCCGTATCCTCGGTGGGAATTTCGTGAGTAGGGTCGCAAATTCTACGACCTCGGCGGGTTTGAGAGCGACGTAGACTTGTGGCACGCTCAACGTGCCACACGTTTCGGGGCACACCCGCGGTGAAATTTTCTCGAGTACGCTCGTATTAGTGCCCAAGGAGGTCTGGGTACTTATCGCTGCTATTATGTGGGGGTTCTCGTGAGCGGCGTACGCGAAAGCGACCGGGTGTCTGATATGCGGCGGGCTTCGGCCTCGTCAAGCGTGTCCTCGGGTCTGCTCCAGGGGAATCCACGGCAGTCGTCTGCAGCCTCATCCGCTTGATGCGTTAGGGGCTGGTTGTCGGACGGTGCCGTTTTACCACGATATCGAGGTGTGTTCCGTGTCGTCCTCGGGCGATTCAGATGCGAAAGCGCCGAAGACGCGGGCGTGACCCGTCGTCTGGCGGCTTTGCAGTCTCGGCTCCGTTGCTAGTTCCGGCCGGTCCACCGACAGTGCAGCGGGCTTGGGCAACCCGCACGGCGCGACCGAGTCGATGCAACGAAAAAGAGCGAGCATGAACGTGCTTCTTGCCGCACGGCTCCCACTCGTCTTTCGGGAAGGTTGTGCCGTAGCGAGCTCGAACGCCGTCATCTCGGAGTGCAAAATAAGCGTGTTGGGGCGCCTGAAGGTGGCCTCCGCCGCACACAGACTGCGTCCGGCCCGCCGAAGGCGAGGACGGACGCGCAGTCGAACGATTACCTGGTTGATCCTGCCAGTAATCATATGCTTGTCTCAAAGATTAAGCCATGCATGTCTAAGTACATGCCGAAATAAGGCGAAACCGCGAATGGCTCATTAAATCAGTTATGGTTCCTTAGATCGTTTCTTCCTACTTGGATAACTGTGGCAATTCTAGAGCTAATACATGCAGTGAGCCTGGAGCCCTTTGGGTAACGGGTGCTTTTATTAGACCAAGATCGATCGGGTTTCGGCCCGTATTGTGTGGTGACTCTGGATAACTTTGTGCTGATCGCATGGCCACGAGCCGGCGACGTTTCTTTCAAGTGTCTGCCTTATCAACTTTCGATGGTAGGTTACTTGCTTACCATGGTTGTTACGGGTAACGGAGAATCAGGGTTCGATTCCGGAGAGGGAGCCTGAGAAACGGCTACCACATCCAAGGAAGGCAGCAGGCGCGCAAATTACCCACTCCCGGCACGGGGAGGTAGTGACGAAAAATAACAATACGGGACTCTTTTGAGGCCCCGTAATTGAAATGAGTACACTCTAAATCCTTTAACGAGGATCAATTGGAGGGCAAGTCTGGTGCCAGCAGCCGCGGTAATTCCAGCTCCAATAGCGTATACTAAAGCTGCTGCGGTTAAAAAGCTCGTAGTTGGATCTCAGTTCCAGACGAGTAGTGCATCTACCCGATGCGACGGCTCGGACTGAACATCATGCCGGTTCTTTCTTGGTGCACTTCATTGTGTGCCTCGAGATGGCCGGTGCTTTTACTTTGAAAAAATTAGAGTGCTCAACGCAGGCGAGTCGCCTGAATAAACTTGCATGGAATAATAGAACAAGACCTCGTTTCTGTTCTGTTGGTTTTTGGAATACGAGGTAATGATTAAGAGGGACGGACGGGGGCATTCGTATTGCGGCGCTAGAGGTGAAATTCTTGGACCGTCGCAAGACGAACTACTGCGAAAGCATTTGCCAAGAATGTTTTCATTGATCAAGAACGAAAGTCAGAGGTTCGAAGGCGATCAGATACCGCCCTAGTTCTGACCATAAACGATGCCAACCAGCGATCCGCCTGAGTTACTCAAATGACTCGGCGGGCAGCTTCCGGGAAACCAAAGTATTTGGGTTCCGGGGGAAGTATGGTTGCAAAGCTGAAACTTAAAGGAATTGACGGAAGGGCACCACCAGGAGTGGAGCCTGCGGCTTAATTTGACTCAACACGGGAAAACTTACCCGGCCCGGACACTGGGAGGATTGACAGATTGAGAGCTCTTTCTTGATTCGGTGGATGGTGGTGCATGGCCGTTCTTAGTTGGTGGAGCGATTTGTCTGGTTAATTCCGATAACGAACGAGACTCTAGCCTATTAAATAGGTGCGGGGTTCCCAGCACCTTACAACCTTCTTAGAGGGACAAGCGGCTCCTAGCCGCACGAAACAGAGCAATAACAGGTCTGTGATGCCCTTAGATGTCCGGGGCCGCACGCGCGCTACACTGAAGGAAGCAGCGTGTCTTTATCCCTGTCTGAAAAGACTGGGTAACCCGTGGAACTTCTTTCGTGATTGGGATAGGGGCTTGCAATTGTTCCCCTTGAACGAGGAATTCCCAGTAAGCGCGAGTCATAAGCTCGCGTTGATTACGTCCCTGCCCTTTGTACACACCGCCCGTCGCTACTACCGATTGAATGATTTAGTGAGGTCTTCGGACCGATGTCCGGCGCGGCCTTTCGGTTGCGCCGGTCTGTTGGAAAGATGACCAAACTTGATCATTTAGAGGAAGTAAAAGTCGTAACAAGGTTTCCGTAGGTGAACCTGCGGAAGGATCATTAACGGATTGTGAAGGGTGAGCGCCTCAGCTGCGTCTGCGCCCGACACTTTCTGCCGCTGACCCCGTTTGGACGCGGGGTCGGCTTTTCCCCACGGGGCTGCCTGAATGTGGAGCGGCACCCCGTGACAAATTGTTGCGCCCAGCGGACGCCAACACCGCGACCTTGGACGGTCGGCCAGGTGGCGGACGCGGGTACAAACGGCGCAACGCACTCATAGGTCGGCTTTCGACCCGCCACAGCACCGTGGCTCGAAGCGCTCGAAATGCGCGACCCGACCGCTGCGGGACCGCCTAGTACTGTAAACAGGAGCGGCGGAGCGCGAACGGCGAGTCGTGGTTACGTCGGTAGAAGGCGAGGCTGCGCGTTCCCGAAACGCCAGCCGAGTGCCCTCCCGACCGTTCGAGCGTGCAAGAACGAGACCCGACAATCGCGCGGCGACTGCCAAGTACGAGAGGAACGGCACAAGCGTCGGCGGTCGGTCAAGGAACTGGCGATGTGACGGGTCCGCTGTGCACCAGTGCATACCGTCCCGCCGTCCGCGGCAAGCGCCTCCGCGTCCTCGGGTGACGGAGGCTGCCGGTCGGTTCTTGCAGGCGAGGGATCTCGCTGGCACCGGTTCGCGTTGACGCGCGGCCGGTCATGGCACGGCGATGCGACGGCCGAGGTGCGCAGTACTCGATGGAGGAACCGCACGCTCCGATGACCGTCCCGCCCTCCGCGGCGTATGCGTACCGACCGTAATGGTTGCAGCAGCGCCGGCCGGCTTTTGAATTCGCCACACGAAACACGGTGCGAGATCGCGGTTAGGGGAGCGTCGACGTTGCCAGGCGTTTTGCTTGCTGCCGAGGGAAAGGCGGCACGGCCACGTCGCGCTCGTCGCGATTAGCGGGTCTGCGCGCTTTGGGAAGGTGCCGCAACGACTTGCCGAAAGAGGAAGCACGGAAGAACGAGGGACTTGGACGTCCCGACAATTGAACGCACTTGCGGCCAGGCCCTTGCTGGCTTCGTTCTTCCGCCTCGAGTAGGCTCGTACGCGGCTCCGGCGCCGAAAGTGGTCCTTGGCACCGACTTCGGTGGACGTGGGAAGTGCCGCGCAAGTACGGCGCGCCTGGCTCCACCTGTTGGCTAAAGTAGGCAGCCGGATCGGCATTTTGGTGTGCGGTGGCAAACCGTGGATGCGAAAAAAGCTTGTGCGATTTCGTGGAACAAAAAGCGGGGGTCCCCCTTTTTATGCGGAGGAGACCGACCCGCCTGCCGTGGTGAACCGCGACGCCACGGTAAAAACGGGAGAGGCTTGTCGATGGGACCGTGCATCCCGCGCTCCACGGAGGCCGGGAGGCGGCCGCCCGAGGAAATGTGTAGCCGTCGAGGCCCGCATCTGCGTGCACTCTTATCCAAATGGGTGTACCGCAGGCATTTTCTGGTTAGGCGGGCCAATGAGAGCGAGCACACAACGATACCTACGGGTCCGGCTTGGAGAACCGGCTTCGACGCCTCCCGAGTATTTATAGAGGGGTGGACCACGAAAGCACTCGCAAGTAGCGAAAGCGAAACGCCGTCCGAAACACACCGTTTGCTCGATTTGCGGCAGCCGAAAAAGGCGCGGCAGAGTTTTGGAGTCCAAGCGTGCGCTGAAAAGCGCCCTTCTTGGCCACTGTTTGGCCGAGTGCCAGAAACGTTTGGTTTTGACTGTACGGAATTGAACAAACACTTTTTCACGACTCTAAGCGGTGGATCACTCGGTTCTCGGGTCGATGAAGAACGCAGCCAGCTGCGAGACTTGGTGTGAATTGCAGGACACACTGAGCACTGATTCTTTGAACGCACATTGCGGCCTTGGGTCTTCCCTTGGCTTCGTCTGTCTGAGGGTCGGATCACATATCAAGAGAGCCTTCGGCGCACAAGGGAACGTGAGCCGTCGACTCGTTTTGACCGCGTCGGCAACACGGACAGCACGCTGAACACCTCACAGCGAGCGCCAACAGCGGCCACTCAAGGGCGAGACGGTGGCGACCGTCGTGCCAGAGCCCAACCGAAACGGGGGCGACCGACTGCATTGAGGATGTGGCACCTCGTTGAGACCGCCGCAGGACTTCGAGTCGGAAGGAAGCCTGCAGGGAAAGTGCGGTCGAGGTTGCGTACTCCTCTCTGCGACCGGGCGCGCAAGAGCTGCGAGAGCCACGGACGCGCAACTTTAACGCACGGTAAACACGAGGAGCGAAAGCCGGCCAGCAAAGCTTCTCCAGCCGTGCGCAAAGTGCGCGAGATCGCAGCCTTGCGTTGCGCTTGTTGCCCTCGAAGTAAGCAGGGTGTCCCGTAGACCGGGCGCTCGAACACGCTGCGGGGCCGTGCCTCCTCCAGGCTTTGCCGCGCGAACAGGGAACGTTCGCGCGCAAAGCGCAGGGAGGTGAGGAGGCTGCGCCCGACGTTTGCGGTTCGCTGCGTACGCGGTTGATGCGGAGAGCACGGCGCGACGACTTGCCGCGAAGCGGAAAAAGTCTCCCGCACGAGTTGGCGAAACGTTGGCGAAGCTTAAGGCGTTCTCGTCGTAGTCCGCCGTCGGTCTAAGTGCTTCGCAGTTCCCGTCC